>NC_071262.1:18722801-18847801 GCF_023375685.1 Ictalurus furcatus
AGCGAGGGAGCTCAGCAGTCTCAGAACGCTTCACTTTCTGTAAGATGGAAGAGAAACAAACAGAGCTACTGACATCAGCAAGCCAAGGCTTAACAGTCTAGAAAGAAAACATATAATATACACAGCCTAAGGCTCTTAAAACCAAGGCACATAAAAATATAATACACTACAATACACTATAGGTGTATATAATTACTTAATGTGGCTCTATATAATATGTCAGTGACACCAAGAATATCAGACGTCTGATGTTATTCGGGTGACGTTATAAGAATGAGTGTATTGGAACAGCAACATTACCGGGGATCTTAAACACTGCGTATACCGTGTTATGTGAGTGACAGAATGCATGACAGTGATCTGTCTGGTACAGTGGGCTGGCCTTCACTAACCATCTGTGTTTGTAAATAGGACTATAGTGTACCCAGTGAAAATGTCAACAAATGTATCCTCTTCCCTTAAGTACAGATGTAATTAATATGATATTGAATCGAATGATTGTATAACTACTTGAAATGACAAGTTCCACAATGCATTTATTTTCAATTATTTTCTTTTGTTGTTGTTGTTGCTGCCTGTCAGTGGAATCGTTCAGAATATACAAATGGAATTTTATAGTCTGGAACCAGTTGGTCATTTCAAGTTACTTAACTGATTTCTTTAGGCAGGAATTTGTCTAGTGTGTTCACATATAAAGCAAAGATTAATGTACACTTTTTGCATGAGTCTATCTAATCCTGCACCATAAAACATAACGAGAAGGACTGGTGGAAGATAACAGACAGAAACAATATGACTACCGGAGACGGCAGTGGAGAATTTCTACAGCCTGACACTGTTTTTTATTTTCATGTAAAATTTCAAGTTATGCACGTTGCATGTATGTTGTTTTCTGTTTAGGCAGGACTTTACTTGACGACTTATTTAATTTCTTTCAATTACATGGTTTTATTTATCTTTAATATGAGATTTCAATGAATGAATGAATGTTTTGTCTTATTTGATAGTTTTATCTTGTACTGATTTTATGACTGGCTGTAGAATGAATTCTCTTTCATCTGAAATTCCCAATTTTAATTTACATTTGCATCATTTACTCTTCCTGGGTTGTTTTTCTCTCTATTTTTTTTAAACCACCCTTCATCAGAATCAGTTTCTGACCACAGGACTGCTGCTGGCTATAGATTTTAGGCGGTAGACTGTGGAAAATGTGGGAAAGTTCAAGGACAAGAATATGTATGCAAGGCACTGTATTGTGGTGCAGTAATGCCACACTTCACCTGCTCTTTGAGGGCCAGTATGGTGCGATATTCAATCTGTTGCTTCTTGATTTGGACCCACTCTGGTTCGTCAGGAATAACAAAGGCCAGAATCATTTTCACCACAATCAAAACGTGCTGCAGAAACAAAAACAAAAACACAACACTATTAACGAGTGTCACCTGGCTCTCGGGTCCTTTAATGGACGAGTGATAACAGGTCAAAAGTAATGACTGTGTTCAGCAACGTGCAAACAGTGTTTTTTTTTATTTCCATAGTTTGTCAGAGGGACAGGTGGTTTTGTCTTTGTCATGACGTGTTTATCAGTGCTTGAGCTACCAATATTTGCTTCTTTCACTTCCTGGCATCACTGCATGTGTTACATTGTACCAAGCAATTACTTGGTACTTTGTATGAAGATATCAGATGTTTGATGAGTTTATGTTACTACTGTGATTGTAGTGGTGAATATAGCACACACTCCGCTTTCACAGGAATATGTCTTGGTAGCTTTGGGGGTCTCAATTTCACTCACAAGAATTCCAAATAGTCTGAAACGTTATTGCAAACTTTACTGAGGGAACGCTGGAATACACTTTTAATATACAGTATTTTTATATAAAGCCCTCTTCTTTGTCACGACCTTAAAAATGGTTTTGCTGCACGATATCGAATGGATGGTTATTAATTGGATTCTACAACCCCAATTCCAAAAAATTTGGGACGCTGTGTAAAATGTAAATAAATGTAAATGAAAACAGAATGCAATGATTTGCAAATCTCATGAACCCATATGTTAATAGAACAACAGAACATAAAAAAAAACATATCAAATGTTTAAACTGAGTAAATGTACTATTTTAAATGTACCACGTCTCAAAAAAGTTGGGGCAACAAAAGGCTGGCAAAGTAAATGTTACTAAAAGAAACAGCTGGAGGAACATTTAGCAACTAATTATGTTAATTGGCAGCAGGTCAGGAACATGATTGGGTATTAAAAAAGTATCTTAGAGAGGCGGAGTCTCTCTAAGATACTTTCATACAAAGATGGGATGGAATCTGGATAGAAGCAGATGTTGCTCTAAAACCTGTATATACCTTTCAGCATTGATGCTACCTTTCCAGATGTGCAAGCTTCCCTTTCCATGTGTACTAATGCACCCCCATACCATCAGAGATGCAGGCTTTTGAACTGAGCTCTGATAAAAAGCTGGATGGTCCCTCTCCTCTTTAGTCCTCTTTACTTTAGAGGACGTGGCATCCATGGTTTCCAAAAAGAATTTCAAATTTCGATCCATCTGACCACAGAACAGTTTTCCACTTTGCCTCAGTCCATTTTAAATGAGCTTTGGCCCAGAGAAGACTGCAGCGTTTCTGGATCATATTCACATATGGCTTCTTCTTTGCATGATAGAGCTTTAACCAGCATTTGTGGATGGCACGGCGAACTGTGTTCACAGACAGGGAGTTCTGGAGGTTTTTCTGAGCCCACGCAGTGATTTCCATTACAGAATCATGTCTGTTTTTAATGCAGTGCCGCTGAGGGCCCGAAGATCACGGGCATGCAATATTGATTTTCACCCTTGTCCCTTGCGCACAATATTTCTCCAGATTCTCTGAATATTTTGATGATATTATGTACTGTAGATGATGAGATATTCATAGTCTTCCCAATTTTACATTTAGGAACATTATTCTGAAATTGTTCCACAAATTGTAGACACAGTTTTTTTTTTGCATATTGGTGAACCTCTGCCCATCTTTATGTCTGAAAGATACACTTTTTACACCTAATCATATTGCTGACCTGTTGCCAATTAACCTCCAGCTGGTTCTTTTTAGTAACACTTATTTTTCCAGCCTTTTGTTGCCTCCGTCCCAACTTTTTTGAGACGTATTGCGGTCATCAAATTCAAAATTACCTTATTTTTTTATTAAAATGGTACATTTCCTCAGTTTAAACATTTGATATGTTTTCTATGTTATATTGTGAATAACATATGGGTTTATGAGATTTGCAAATCAATGCATTCTGTTTTTATTTACATTTATTTATATTTATTTACACAGCATCCCAACTTTTTTGGAATTGGGGTTGTAAATACGAAGCACAAATGCTTGAGGCTGCAATTTGGGTCCATTTAAGTAGCCTACTGTAAGACCACTGAATCATCACACTCATATTCATGAGGTGCTTGATGTAGTAAAGGTCTCCAAATAAAGGCATGTGAATTATGGCATACTTTATTTCATCTTATCTAGTGGAAACATGAATAGGCTATTAGGCACTGCATCTAACTTTGTTGCCAGAGCCTTAAATAGAAGGAAATCCTGTGTGAAGACAAGTTGAAGATGATGGGTTTTACATCAATACCAGTTCAAATAATACATGTAAAATCAAGCTAAAAAATCAGAAACAAAAATACATTACTATGGTTAAATAATTTCATAAAGGAAACAATAAAGTTTATACTAAAATGATGCTATTGCCTCCTCATTGTATTTATCTTCCATGGTTTATGTGATATGAATGCATAGTGTAGTGCTATTGCTAATGTTTTTAATATGATTTGACAGCCCTAATGTGTTTGTGTTTATCCCACCTCCACTATGACAGTGAATATCAGCACAACACTCGGGTTTAGTCCAGAGTCCTGAGTGAATGCTTTTATTCGTGGAGCTAAAAACAGCAGCCAGCAGTTCGACATGACTGAGAAAAACGCCAACACCTCGAATGCTGTCTGAGGAGTGTAAACACACACACACACACACACACACACAGAATAAACAAAAGCACAGCAAAATTACACACAAAAAAGAGGAACTGGTAGCTCAGCTGTCAGAGGGAGAAACGTTTAAAAAGGACATGTTGTAAATTGTCCAATCCACTAAACAAATATTTAGAAAAATGTTCAGGTCCCTGTATAGTTTTCTTTATGTAAGATGCAACAACACATTACTTCCTAAATCTTCTAGACTTTTTTTTTGCACTGTTTCAAAATGGGGTGTGGCCATGTTTGTACTGCAAATATGATCACAACCCAACTTCAATCGACACAGCAGTTTTGAGTACAGGATTCTCGTGTCCTGTGAGTCACCAATATAAAATCCTTTGCAACATGGCCCTGTGGTCAGGTATGAATATGCATGTGTGTGTGTGTGTGTGTGTGTGTGTGTGTGTCACCTGCCAGACGCCTATGCTGGCCTCAGGTGGAGAGAAGGGCTTTCGGAAGAGGCGGCAGATCTTGTAGGCATCACCGCGAATCTCTGTGATGTTGTTAATTAGCAGGAGCACAGCCGTGAGTGGATACACACATGAGAAGAGACTCAGATAACCAAACTGCACCAGCAGCTCAATGTATTCCAGAAATAGACCCTGCAAACACACACACACACATAGAGTCATGGCTCTGAACAAATGTGGCCCACACAACAGTGAACAAACTGTCCATTGTCCATTTGGTCACAAATTTCTAACGTCAAGATGCATGACAAGAAGCGGTAAAGCCTTCGTTTACCCTATTGCAAGATTCTGTTCATGGTTGTGAAAGTCTGAAAGAGCAGAATTGTCTTGCTCTCTGGGTGGGAAGGATGGCCTTCCTCTCTACGTAGGGCACAGAGGACCTCTATTCATCTTCAGTAAGCACTTTATTCTGATCAGGGTTGCGGTGGATCCAGAGCCGATCCTGATTACGCGGGAGTTTTCACCCCGGATGGAATTCACCCCAGAGAATTCACCCTAGTCCATTGCAGGGCAGCATTCACACACTTATTCACACCTGTGGTCAAATTTAGCAATTCTACCTATGTGCGTGTTTTTTTTGCTTGGATAGTAGAAGGAAACTGAAGAACCAAGAGGAAACCCATGTAAACCTGAGGAGAACATGCAAAACTCCTCACAGACACTAACTAATTCAAGCTCAGGCTTGAATCAGGGACCCTAGAGCTGTGAGGCAGTAATGTTACCCACTGTACCACCATGCTACCCTTCAGGTGCTTTTAGTTGCACTATAATGTTGCATGAACAACAGTTTTATAAGATGCAACAGCTTCAAGTGTTTCGGAGGTAGCACATGTTGGTCTACACCCTTCAAAAACAGGTCGTGCAACAGAGGAGACTCAGCCAATGAATGGGAATTAGTAATGACTACATTTGGAGACAAATGGGGTACAATCCAGAAAAACTCACAAAAATCTGTTCACCAAAAATAAACAATTAGATTTGTTTATTTTTATAAAATATTGATAACTACATAAAATATCTATATGCAAAACATTACAGATAAATTTGAAGTTTTTCTTTGCAGCAAACAAAATAAAACCTATATGTACTGCTAATGACTATGTAAGTTTCTAATGTACAGTTTTATGGTGCGAGAGAGAGAGAGAGAGAGAGAGAGAGAGAGAGAGAGAGAGAGAGCTCACAGGAAATGGGGGCAGACTGCCTTCAGCCTGCATGTGATCAGCTGCCGGGTCGTCCTCCTTCAGCTCTTTCTGTGAAGAGCCGTAGAAACGATCTACTACAAACGGCACCAACACCTCCGTAAACTGGTTCACCACCTGAGACAAGATCAGCAGTGATGACAGCCTCTGCACACACAGGAAAAGGAATGGAAAAGCACATGAATTCATGTAAATGAATGAGTAGAAACTAAGTTTTAAAATGTATTCATTAAAATACAAATTGGAAGACAAAAAAAAGCAGTGAGCTGGTCTCACCTTGCGTAGGAGCTGCAGGTCCTGTTTGAAGACTGCAATGTGGAACAGCACAGCAAAGTTGTTGAAAAAGGTGAACTGGAAGAAAGAGAGAGTGGGAAATGGCTTCACTTAGCTCTGAAGGTCACTGTAATGTCCTTTGGGTTTTGCACTTATCACCATTCAAAATCCACCTGCGACTTTTGGAAGAGAATACCTGCTCTGGTAATAACTGCTTAATGGAAGTGTGTATTTATGGGAAGGGAAGGGGACGTTACACGTGGGAGATATTCCTTCCAATGTCAAATGTTGTAATTGATGTCATCATACAATCTCTGCAAGACTCATTTTATCTGTAGCTTCTACCATTGTTACGGTACCACCGGCAGATGGCGCTTTGCCGATTGAAGTGCGCATGGACGTTAAAGCTGTGTCAAGTGTTGCCAGCTGTCGGCAATCAAGAGACTGGTTACTTAAACCCCTCGTGTTGCTGTGCACATCGCGTGGCATTAATGTCAGGTCAGGTCAAGTCAAGTCAAGTCAAGTCAAGTCAGGTCAGGTCAGGTCAGGTCAGGTCAGGTCAAGTCAGGTCAAGTCAGGTCAGGTCAGGTCAGGTCAAGTCAAGTCAAGTCAGGACTAATGGTGTAAGGACTAACAGAGAAGAAGACAGAATGGATAATGGTGCCAGGTTGTGATGTTGCCATGCTCTGTCTGTTTTCCTGTTCCTTAGCTTACGCTTTGTTAAGAGTGTTTATGCCATGCCAGAGTTAAGATTGTGTATGCCCTGTCCTAGTTAAGAGTGGTTATGCCCTGTCATAGATAAGAGTGCTTATGTCCTATCATGGTTAAGTGTTTATGCCATGTCATAGATAAGAGTGCTTCGGCCCTGTCATAGTTAAATGATGTGTTCATGTTCTAGTTAAAAGATGTGTTCATGCTCTAGTTAAAGGATGTGTTCATGCTCTAGTAAAGGATGTGTTCATGCTCCAGTTAAAGGATGTGTTCATGCTCTAGTTAAGGATGTGTTCATGCTCTAGTTAAAGGATGTGTTCATGTCTTAGTTTAGAGGAGTGTTCCTGCCTAAGTTAAATGTATGTTTGGTGCATGAGTTAAGCTACTGGTTCTAGGCATAAGCCTGTCCTAAGTTTTGTGCTTCACGTTTCATCCCGAGTTGAGGGATAGGTTTTCCGTTGTAAGTCTTTAGCGTAAGTTCAAATAAAGACTGTACTCCTGCACTTACTTCCTGTCTCCAAGTCCTGTTTCGTAACAACCATATACTAGCAACCAACTGATTACAATAGACATGCAATAATCTCTGGAAAATGTCTGTTTTTATAGTGTTAATTATAATTAAATTATCGTTAATGATATAAAAACTGCAATTTGCTTAAATTATGAATTATGTTAGTCAATGAAATTCAACCAATCTAAATGAGAGAGAGAGAAATGAGAAATCAGTGTGACTCACCACCAGAACTTTAGTTGTGTGATGATTCTGAAAAGCTGATTCTTCTCTGTGGTTCTCTGAGAAGAGAGAGGGAGAGAAAGAGTGATAGAGTGTTAAACAGAAGCATTCTTTCCCCATTTGTCCTGATTACATTATAAGCATACTGTTTAACATACTTTTTGCGGCTTGTGCCCATACTTGAATCACACTCAAGATGAATGTGATCAGTTCCTGGAACCACACACTGAACTCTCAGAGCAAACGATCTCAGGTTAAGCACAAAAGGTAATTTACTATTCAGCAAAAAAGGCCTCTTATCCAGACTTTTAAGGATTTCAATTTCAAACTAAATTCAGGTACTTTAAGCACTTTAAGCCTAGCGCATGTTACACGATATTTGCACCAATTTCCTAGTTTTACCAGTTTCCCCCAATTTTGGCACTCAGTTTGTGTGAGTGTGTAGTGTTTGTGTAGTGTGCAGTGTGAATAGTTCAGCATTGCAATTTTCTCTGAGGCTCTGATGTTTTAAAGCATTCTTGGTTTTGTCTGAAATGAATAGCGTCAACCCCTCTAAGAATAGTCGCAATACAGTGACATAATCAATGAGTGTCTGAGAGGAAATCCTCTGCATACCAAATGGTTGTAAGGGACAGCAAAAATAAAAAACAAGTATGACCTGACTCCCTGCGCCCAGTATAAAAATAGCTTTTCACTTCTTTTCACTATCCTCCCCAACCTCTTATTTCTTGCTTTTCCATACAAAATAGTGACCTTTTGTATCACATGATAAGCCAAAAGCCTCATCTGGAAGTGATCATGCAGCAGCACACCCCTACAACACCTAAACAACTGATCGCAATCGATTAAAGTTGTACAGTGTGAAAGGCTTGGTGATTCTGACGGCTCGAACGTTGTGTAGTGTGAATTCAGCATGTTGGAGGAACCCTGATGACATGATCACCGAAACGTTGTTAAAACAACAAGACGTTCATGCATTGTCAATATCTTTTAGACACTGTGTCTGAAATAATGAAAGAATATGCTCTCTCTGATTTACCCCATTCGGTGAGCTTCAGTGCAACAGTGCGGTAGGCATTCCCCAGCATGTTGGTGTAGACGATGTGCATGACGGAGGGCAGGTAGGACAACGTGGCAGTTATAATGGATCCGGAAGCCTTGTGAATTGAAGACATGGTGCTTTCACAGAAATAAAACCCCACCATGCCAAGGACAACAAGTCCAAGAAAAAGTCCCACCACGGGCACAGAGACCAGGCCCACCCGCATCTGCCTCTTCCAATCGGGGAAAAGTGGTTCTCTTCTGCCCGTCACAGGATTGATTCCCAGCTCGCCCTGGAAACCAGGCCTTGGTTCCTGGAACTGCTCAGTTAGTGTCAGTGTCCCCCAGTGGTATGACAGAGCAGCGCTGCGTCTCTTCCATAGCTCCATAAACACGGTCGACCAGATCATGCTGAACACAGCCTGCACCATGTGGGAGCTCACGGACAGATCCAGGTCATCACTGGCATCTGAGGAACCCGGGCCAGGGGTTGAATTGTCTGCTTTAGATCCATTGGGGGGTGGGGCTCCAGGAAGGAAGAAGGTTATGAAGACACCCAGAACTGCTGGAGGTACCAGAGCCCACGTGTAGAAGTCTAAGAAGCTGAAGTAGAAAGCAATGGAGCCGCCGAAGTAAGCATGAATGGACTCTGTGGTGGAGAGATGGGATAGAGTGAGAGCTAATAAAAACTCTCTTTAACAAAGAATTTTCCACTTTGAAACATTTTTAGGAGGATAATTATCTCTTGGGAGTAAGAATGTCAAGATCCACTAACGGCCATTATAAAATGGTCATAAATGACAATGGTGGCATTAGCAGTGGTAAAATATTCAAGCAATACCGGGCAAATGTAATACAGCGCAAACACAAAGGAAAAAGAAATAACAAGATAAGGTACGATGTAAGATGTTGTACATAGGGTTTTAATCAAAGTGATAAAAATGAAAAGGTATGCTAGTATGCTATAGTAGAACTTGTATTCTTTCATAATTACATGATCCCACGAAATTCTTCCATAAATATGGAATGCTACAAAGTTCTTCATAATATATTTAGCATATAATTAAGAGTCTTAATGAGGAGAGAAAAGCAATTCTTTAAAAAGCAGCTTCTCTTTTAAAACAAGAGTGTATGTGTTTCTGCCCTCATGCACTGGGTGAGGATTTGCATGGTTTTGTTTGCCAGTGTATGCATATGTGCGAGTATGGGTGTGTCTCAGCTGTGTAAGCATATGTCTATAGAACTCTGTGTGTGTGTGTGTGGGTTTTTGTGAATCATCCAAACCAGAAGGGTAACCTACGTTGTCATGACCAGCAAGATACAAAGTACAGTGAAGGGAAATAAGTATTTGGACACTTTGGTTTATGTTATTTAATATATTACTGGTGCATGTATCCATGCACCAGTAATATGATGTTTGACTCTATACTTACAAATATTAAGAAAAAAGTATGTATTCATAAACAGACACAAAAAAATCTAATTAACAATATTAGTACTTTGTTGCAAAGCTGTTTTTGGAGTTACAGATTTGAGATGACCACGGTAAGAATTAATTAGCACTGAAAGCATTGTGGTTTAATTTTGGCCCATTCCTCTTGCCAACATATATTCAATTCCCCAGGGTTATGAGGGAATTAGCAAGTCCCTCTGATGGACTTGCTATTTCAGAATCCTCCAAAAAGCATCAATAAGATTCAAGTCAGGGACGAGCTAGGCCATACAAGGACTTGTTATTTGGGCTATATGTTTGGGGTTACTGTCTTTTTGAGACTTCCTTCTTCTCCATAGTTTCCGTTTCTTGGCTGATGAGATTCAATTCTCCTCTAATATATCCAGGTACGTCACTCCATTCATGACATCTAATGCCCCAGTACCATTTGCAGAGACGCAGCCCCATAAAATGATGCTCCCGCCTCAGTACTAGATGGTGAGGAAGTGAGTATGGTGTTATTAGGATCATATGCACAACCCTTCTTTCTCCAAACACGACGAGCTGAATTATTGCCGGAGAGTTGTATTTTTTATTTCGTCTGACCAAAGTATATTGCTCATAAAGAGTTCTTTGAATTCTTCTCTTCTGATTTGCACTTCCTTTTTTACAGAGGAGGTTTGCATGAGGTGTAGGAATGGAGAGAATTGTGGTGCAGTTCATTGCTTATTGTTCTAAGTGTAACTGCTGGTCCTGTCCTATATATTTTTTTCATGAATGTAGTTTTTTAAAACAAATCTTTGTCTATGTTTATGAATACATACTTTTTAGTTCATATTTCTATATTAACAAAACCACAGTGTCTGAATACTCATTTTTCCTCACTATAATGTGGGTTTTATGAAAGCTATGTGCTTCTTATTTCAAAACTGAACCAATCTTTGTGGATGGTAAAGTTAAGGTTAGATTTAAGATTAGGTGAAGAAAATCTGTATTACTTATCGATAGTTGCATACTTACAATATATATATTTATATATATATATATATATATATATATATATATATATATATATATATATATATATATATCACATATGTATGTATAAATCTGTCCTGAAATGTCACTAAACAAAATGTATGTGTACCTAAAGGCTGTCCCCACAAGCTTTTCTTTAAATACCAGTCTTTGCCAAGAGCATTTAGCTTCTTTTCATCACAAAGGGGGAAAACATCCTGGATCACTCCTGCTTTCTGCAGCTTCTGAACTATAGCACAGAGAGAGCGAGAGTGAGAGAGAGCGAGAGAGAGAGAGAGAGAGAGAGAGAGAGAGAGAGAGAGAGAGAGAGGGAGAAACGTGGTCATAGCATTACCATTTTATCATCACTGAGCAGGAGGGGATTGAGCGCAGCATGACTAAGCAGTTGAGTGAGAGAGAGAGAGAGAGTGAGATAGAGAAAGAGAGTGAGAGAGACAGAGAGAAAGAGAGAGAGAGAAAGGGACTCTAAGGTCACACATACACACTGTCCCAGTCTGTCTCCACTCTATATATAAACAAACACTGTGGATGGCACTTCAAAAAGAGAGACAACGCGATACCTAATGGTTTTGCATACACACTGTCTTTCTGCTTCAGCCTCCACTCTGTGCATATGAAAATGTACTGTAATGCAATTCACAGAAATAGACTGAGACAGAAAACACACACACTGTAGTGTTGCTGTGCTCGAAAGCCAGAACATTATTAGCATACCTTTACCGGTAATGGAAGTGTGTTGTTCTAGCTTGCAGCCATCAGACAGTATTTGTCCAGGATCCGCATATTCATATTTTCAAATTCCTTATACGGGATAAACAGTCATCGAGACGTAACTCCTTTTCACTGAAATATACTGCCCCCCCCCCGGTATTCAACAAGGTGAACTTCGGTGTCAGTCTCTGTCTCTCTCTCTCTCTCTACTGACAAACATGCTGTAACTCACGTATGTTCTGTCTGGATTTAAGGATGCCCTTGTCTCCAGGTATTCCAGGGATGCGCTGGTCTTTCATGGCTCTCATGGACTCCAGCTCATGTTGGACGATGTACTGTCTCTCAGCCAGAGTCAGGAACTTCTGCATGTCATCTACACACAGAACACAGCTGCTACACAAACAGCCTTGTAGCTATAAATACAAAACGATGCAAACATAATTATAATGTATTATTTACAGAGTTATAGCATTGTGTTAATCTCTTTTTTTCCCTGTAACTCTTAGTCTTCCATAGTTTATAAAAGTCATAAAGGCATTCCACATCAGTTAGGAGATGCAGCTGGGCTCTCTGGGTATTAATCAAAGGTCATTGTCCTTTAGATGGCTTCATTATTATGGATACAAAAGATCATTTTTAATTTAATTTTTAATCCAAAAATATTTTAATAATCAATCCATGGGGCCAAGTTGTGTATGCATTGATTTATACCTCACCTTGGTCTTATTGTTTATGTATTCTAAATCAAAATATCATGTATGATTACTAATATCATTGCCCACTTTCCCTTCTTTACATTGCTGCATATTGCATCAAGCAGCAACGCCGTTTCTTATCCATTTCAGTCTATTCAAGTTTAATGCTGTTCTTTTGAAGCCAGCTCTTTACTTACTGATGTTATTAAAGTTGTTACGGTCATGAAAGGAAAACAAGATCATATTGCCCTCTTTGTCAGCTTTGCAGAGTCCCAGTTCTTCTGTGGCCCTGAGTAAGGTACAGCGAGGTGCCGCAACCACAAGTCGTCCCCAGCTGGCATCTTCACCAGGGTGTACGAGTAGGTGTGCCCCTAAAACACACAGCAGAGGAAGGAGAGAGGGACTCTGTATGATTTAGCACTCAAACATTCACTGAACTAAAGCAGTTACAATGTATGACACAGGGTATTGGTATGTACACAATAAAGAAATGCCACCATTTTGTTTTTGATAAAATGTCCATTGAGTACTTATTGTTAACTATTTGGTGACAAACAATAATGATGGGAAAATATAAAGTACATTAATTCCATTTTCTGTCAAACAGCCATGCAGTACTTATTTATGCAGGTCAATACTAAAGTTCAACATAACAAATAAAATATTTACAGATTTCACACGGTTATTACTATTTAAGATTTTTGTGTGAGTTTCTGTCAAATACACGTTCCCATCATTTTTGTTCTTTTTTTTTGTTTCATAAAACAAAAACGCTGGCTCAAATTCCATCCACACCAGAAGTCTAAGTCCAGTTGTTAAATGTTGTCAATAAATGTTTAAATTTGTTTATGTAACTACAATCATCATACTTATTATTAAGTACGGAGCAAAATATTTGCACACTGGAGCAATACAGTTAAATATTATGTTTGCGTGGTATATCCATGAGCATTTAGGTGACAGTACGTGCGTCAGTAATGGATCGCCACCGTGAAATATTTTTCCTTATGTGATTTTTGCTTACTCATGGTCTCATGATGTGTTTTTGGGTTTCTGTCCATGATTCTGTCCATGTTTTTGTCAAGGTGTTTTGTCTTAGGTTTTTTCTCTCATGTTTTCCTTAACTAGCCTTGGGTTGCTTGCACGTACATATGAGTATAAAAGCCAACTGTATCCAACTAATGTTTAGACTAAGATTGAGACTACAAAATGCTGTAGTGCCCAGGGTGTCTCTGCACGCATAATAAACCATCTCTTTGACTATACCCTGGCTCTTGGTCTCCTGATTCATCTTACTTCTGGTGAAACTGAAGCATTTTAATCATCCAGAATAGATTTACATCAGTTCCTGGCGTTGTCGGCAGGATAAGGATGTACTCCATCTTATGATCCAGATGACAGACATCATCACCTATCTGACCTGATCCGGTGATCCTGTCCCTGGTGGTCTCGAGACAAGCATATGTCAACACAGGTGAGTGAGTGGGTCATCCTGGCCAAAGAACTAGCTGTATGTTTCATGAATCAGTTTAGTGAAGCTAGCTAAAATAAGTGAGCGCGACTTAAAAGAAGTTTAGTTGAAGTTTCTCGATCGAATAAGTTGCGTTGTTTTTTTTTGGTAATGACAACAAGTGTTCAGGACCCTAAGGGTGTTGGAGAGCCTTCCTCACCAGCTGTTTTCTTGCCTTTTGCTGATAACAATAGTTTTGCGGAAGAGCTAGTGCAAATGCTAGACAAAGTGTGTGGAAAGAAAAAGATTCAAACTATGTAAAGATCTTGGTATTTCAGAACAGACAGTGTGGAGTAGAGAGCAATGTTTTTCAGCTTTGGAGACCTGTGTCAGTTGTAAAGTCAGACCCTGAGGCAGCGGTGCAAGTGTTTAAACAATGGCATGTTTTCCTAATGCAAGATGTGGATGAGAAAATTGCTACACTGACGCAGGACTGTGCTAATCATAAATGTGCTGCTATCTCCGCTCAAAAAACTTGTAAGCAGGTCCAACCCTCTAATAACTCTCTCCAGGCTAAAGTCGAGGTTTTGGAAAAACAAATGTTGTCTGTGACTAAATTGATCAAACCAAAGAGGCTGTATCCATCTCTTAAGCGTTCTAAAAAACAAGTCAAAACGCAGTCTTCAAGCTCGTCATCCTCCGATGATGAGTCAGGTGACTCTGGCTTAGATCCCACAGCCATCTGCATAGCACCGATGTCGATTAAAGAATCAAAGCCAAAAGGGCAGGAGGAGGCTAAAGTGATGATAAAATATCAGCTGCTGAGCCCTGAACAAGTAGATAAAATGGCAAGGGATTTTAAACATCCAAGAGAAATGGTCATGGGTCCATTTCTGACTTTGATAACACGTAAAATCAAGATGTACAACCTGCATCCTTTGGATGTTATTGCTATATGCTCTCACTCGTGTCAGTCAGAGGGGTACAGAAATGTATGGAGGGTATCCTTGAGTGCATTCGTGGTTTTGTGGATAGTACTGAGTGTTGGCATAAACTGATTTGTCTGCCTCGATCATTCCCATGTAACCCCACATTTGCATCCAACCTTGTCTATGTCTGAAAATGAACTTCATACAGAATTCACTGGTTAATGCTGGTCATCACTGCATTTCTCTTCTCAGTATGTATAATTTGCCTCAATCATAACTTTGGTGACAATACATCCAACTTGCGGTGTAAATCTTATGAACATCATAATTACCTTAATAGGATTAATTGGAAAAGAGGTATGACAGTTTTACCATAGGGATTCTTGCCTTTTTTTCTTCAAAATGAAGGGTTACAGCACCCTCTATCACATTAGGTCCTGTGCATATCCACCCAGACAAGTAACACAATTATTTTGTAGATGTACAAATACAGATAAATGGTCTGCACTTATATAGTGCTTTTTTCTTTTTTTTTTTTTACCTTTAGTGGTTCTACAGAGCGTTTTACACTGTTTCTCATTCACCCATACACACACACCAATGGTAGCAGAGCTGCCATGCAAGACGCTAACTTGGCATCAGGAGCAACTTGGGGTTCAGTGTCTTGCCCAAGGACACTTCGGCACGTGGAGTCACGTGGGCCGGGAATCGAACCACCAACCCTACCATAAGTGGACAACCTGCTCTATCACCTGATCCACAGCCACCCCACAAGCACAAGACCATTTTTCATATCCAGTATCAGTTTCAAGCATCTGTCAGAACACTGGTAAAACCCTGACATTACTGTTTTCCTCAGTGGGCATTTTCTTAAAGTACCACGAGCATAGCTGCACAAAGGTATCACTAGGTGTGGACTATTGTTTTGCAGGGGTTTATCTGCAGTCTCCTCTCACCTCCTGCCTTATGAGGTGCTGAGATCATGGACATGATCCACTGCTTGGTGCTAGACTCCACATTCTCGGCCAGTTGAATCAGAACCAGCGGCTCCACCTCAGATGACACGCAACATGGACAGCTAACCTTGGACCACGACTCAGGGGCCATTGCTTCTGCCACGCTGGAGACGCTGTCCTGCTGCTGCTTTGGCGATGACATCCTGATGTACCTGTGGAACATTGTGTGAGACAGATAAATAAAATAAATAAAGCCCAAAGTCTTTCAGATGTCAAGTACTGTAATTGCTCAAGAGCAACAAAAAATTATTTAATCATGAATTAAATTTAATAGAAATTCTTTCATATTATTGCTCATTAGTATAGTATATAACTATGTTATATAAGACGTATTAAAATCTCAAACTGAACCAGCAGAAACTTATTCAGAAATCCATATGAATATCCAGTTATCATACTATTTGCTTAAAAAATAGTTGTGATGCCATGTATTTTATTCAGTGGTTGCACAGGTACACTCCAAACACACACTGTGTTAACTGTAGTATATGTAATAAATTGTAATAAACAGTTTGGTATATAATCAGCTGTAAACAATGTTTCTCTTACAAAAAATCTTTCTATAAATATCTGTCACAAAACCTGACAGTATATCTAGCAACCTAAGCTTCACAGCTCCAGTGCAAAGGTACAACAAACATGTCATGGCTGATCATCTACAATTTGCTGAATTATTCTTATAATTGTACGTAATAGGGCTCAGTCATTTGGTGCTTGGTTAACACTGTCTGCCTGGCTTTGTTTGGACTGGATTCTGCCTCATTAGTTATTTGCATTAAATAAAAGGGCTGCCAAAAAATGCAGACTATGTTAAGGCAAGTAATGGCAGGCAACAGGTTAGAGTGCGAGCTTGTCTCAAATGTAATTTTAAGGATTAATAGCTGTGTTGGGCTGAAAGTGAAAATGAAAATGTAGTAGAAGCATGTTTGCATGTTCACGGAAGTGCAACACATTTATGTGCTATATGTGCCTGGGGTGAGCATGTGTGTTCAGTGTTTATGTTATGAAACAACAGGAAACCATATTTAACTTACACACGGTCAAAGTCAGTAGCAACCAGGAAGACAACAGCAGAGGGACTGAGAGAGACTGAGAGAGGGAGAGAGAGGGAGAGAGAGAGAGAGAGAAGCCTGGAAATGAGGTTGATACCTGCTTTCACTTGACGCTCGGCTTGGACGTCTGGTCTTCTTTTATTTGATCACACGACTCCACCTTCCTACTGTTTTCTGAAAACAAACATGAAAGCAGGCGAATTCAAACACACACTCCTCACTGAGCTTGCACTCTGACCTGCGTACCTAACACACACAAACACACATGCACACGAAAGTGCAGATTTTTCCTTTAAACCCAATTGGTGGTAGTAGCAGCAGCAGGATTGTTGATAGCAGGAATGCAGTTCAACTTCTCCTCCCTGGCTTTAAGGGTGGGACAGGAGTGCTGTCCTCCTGACATCCTCTGGGTCCTACAGCCCTCCTTCTTCCTGCCAAAACACAAACACACACACACACATACACACCTATTTATATTAACATGGTCAATATACTGTAGGTATGTATATAATAATAACTAATAATTATTTATGAATAATTGCAAATTACACAAAATATATGCACATAAATACATATTATACTATACAGCATGCTTTGTTGTTATACATAATATATAGTAACATCAGTGCTGATTTGTGTATGTTATTATGGTACCCTTAGGCCGGTCATGATAACTACTCTTGTTGGACAATATATTGTCTGACAAATAATTGCGATAAACGATAGTATTGTCATTTTAAGAATTATATTAAAATTATAAAGATATTATTTCAGTTAGGGGGAAATACTACAGGGAACGCCAGAATTTTAAATCAACTGTCCATAAGAAGGTGCAATGAATAAATACAAACCAAACAGCAGTGTTGTATTGTTTATTGCAAAGAAAAAACCTGGCTGTTAACAAAGTGCATTTATTATTAAACTAAACATAAAATTATAAAATCAAAAGATTTAACCTGGGCTCTCAGGCCAGTTCCAGTGTTAATTCTCACACTGTTTTTAGTCATAGATTTTGCCTTCTGATGAAAATGTCCTTTAAATTTAGTCAATATTTTGTCATGTTGTATTTATTCATTTCTGTCAATTTTACTCTGACTAAAATGGCAATGTTAGTGAAAACTTGGTGAAAACCTGATCTCCTAAAATAATAACATTACAGTGAGTACACTATGTAATACAATACTGAGAATTCTTTACGCTTTTGTTATTCATTGTCCGAGTTTTACTGCGTTGTTACGAAAAGAGCGTATTCACAACCTGATTTACGGTTCTACCTAGCGCATTACTTAAGTTCACTTGTGTGTTCACATCATTTTGTGCAGAAACAGGTTGTAATAATAGGTTTATGTTGTGTATATGTCTGATTAATCTCATATGTGTATAGGATGCGTTTGGGTGAGTAAATTAACCTGCTAGTAAAGTGCTTCATTTCATTCATTGTTCAGAACTGAACAGTGTAGTACTGAATTAAAATTAGTGCTAGTGTTTGCGACACATCTTAAATTGTGCGTATTTTTCTTAAATTCAACGAATATTCGAAGTTCGAATTTTCCTTTCACAGCCCTGGAGCAGACGAGAGGACAGAAGCAGCACGAATGGCTAAAATGTTAGTGGCATTCATTCTTATGTAAACAAACAGGCATGTAAATACAGTGGGTGATATCGAAGTCAGCAGAAATGATCCAGGTCATGTCCATATATCGTACGATAAGTCGATAAAGTAATTATCGTGTCAGGCCTAGGTACCATGGCCTGGGTAACCAGGGTTAGAGTGTATTGTAGAGGGAAAGAAAAACAACAAAATAAAAGCTTATGGGAAAAATGTCTTCTGTGGTTAATTAATCTCATTCAGAAAATGCAAGACAAATCTACCCTTTCATTCAAGTGTCATAATTATTGGCACCCTTAGAAATTTTCTTGAAGAAAATTTAACTGAAGCATGCTCCTATTTATATTTTACTTTAATATAAATTACCCTAGTGTTTATATATCAAGTATTAGATTTAGTTTGCTAGTTTTTTTTTTTTTTTTTTTTTACATAGCCCACAAGAAATCATAAAACAGTTTATAATAAATTTAGTGTTTCTACTAAAAGGCAAAAAAACAAACACACACACAAAAAAAAACACTTTCTCCTACATTACTACTAGAGGAAACAATAAACTTGGGCTTGGTCTAAAACATATCAATTTCATGTCACTGCATTTTAAACCTTAATTAATACATCCTTACCCATTTCCATTACTTACCTTTTCTTTATTTTTCTCTGCTGCCAAATGACGCTAATATGAAAACTACCCGCTGAAGTAAACCAGGTAACCGGTTAGCTAGCATAAACGGTTTGTTAGCTAGCAAGGTGTAATAACCTTTCCATTAAAACAGACTGTAGTTGTTTCCCTTCATTTTGGTTCCTATTTAAATTCATAATTCATTATATATTTAATCATATGTCTCCCATTTTATTTGGCTCCTTCACCTTTTCTCTCTTTACTTGGAGAAACCCCACACCACTATTAATAGCGGTTCAATCATATTTATATGTTGTAGGCTGAACCATTTGAAGGGAAAGAAGAAAGAGAAAGTCTCATTTAATCCTCGAATATATATTAGGGAAGAGAGCTAAATATTTCACTTGTTTTATTCTGTCACTACAAGTGCATTTATATTAAAACATTTTGTAGAATGTTAAAACCAAATCAAACGTTACTCCCTTGAGCACCCCTGTGTTGTAGAATAGTCAGTTCCACTGCAGCCACTCTATTGGTTACATTAAACTAGTATCTTGTTAACTCGTTACATGTTTATTACACATTCAGCTTCTGTGTGTGATATTTGTAAGAAATATACGATATGCAGACGATGCGGTTTCTTTGGTTTTAAATTGAACTGATTTTAATTTATGTAATTTGTTTTAACTGAACTGAACTGAATAATAGGTGATTGCTGGAGGAAAAATACTTAAGTGGAAGCACACTGAATAATTACTCGGATCTAGTCAAAGAAACCAAGATAATAATTTAGTAATTAAGTGATATCAAATTAATTTTGTTATTATTATTATTATGATGATGATGTTATTATTAACGTCGTCGCCTTGGCTGTGTGTGTATGTGTGTGTGTGAGTAGTCTGTCTCTTTAGGGTAGGACTTTAAATGACCAGATCTGAAAATTCCATTAATCAATTAATGAATCAGTCAGTTAACCAAACAAGCAAATAACATAGTGTAAGAAATAAAAATTTTATTATTTTTGGGGTGAAGGTTAAAAAGTGTGCTCAGGTCTTTAAAATGAAAGATAAATATTTAATTTGGTTAAATTATACAGTCCCTTAGGCTGATTGGCGTGTCTAAAAGTGTCCGTAGTGTATGAATGGGTGTGTGAGTGTGTATGTGATTGTGCCCTGCGATGGATTGGCACCCTGTCCAGGGTGTACCCAGCCTTGTGCCCGATGCTCCCTGGGATAGGCTCCAGGTTCCCCGTGACCCTGAAAAGGAGTAAGCGGTAGAAGATGGGTGGATGGATATACAGTCCCCTCCGAAAGTATTGGAGCAAAGCCAGATCTTTTGATTTTGCTATACACTGAATACATTTGGGGTTGAGAACAAAACATGAATATGAGATGAAACAGTAGATCAGGATTTCAACTTTCATTTCCTGATATTTACATCCAGATGTGTTAAACAACTTAGAACATGCCACATTTTGTGGCAGACCACCCAATTGTTAGACAAGCAAAAGCATATGAACAGATAGTAAATTAAAGTAAATAACACTTAAAATTTGGTTGCATATGCCTTGCTTGCAATAACTGCATCAAGCCGGTGACCCACTGACATCACCAAACTGTTTCATTCTTCTTTTGTGATGCAGGCTTGTACCACAGCTTCTTTCAGTTGTTGTTTATTTTGGGGGGTTTCTTTGCTAATTTGCTATTTGTAACAAGTATTTGGAAAGTCTAAATGAAAACGTTAGTAGTGGTTTTACAGGCTAATTGAGGACAAATAATGATTTATAGTTGTACCCAAGAACAAATCCTCCTGCTACAGTATCCAGCAGCAGCCTTTTGGAGGCGCTAGAGTACATCTTATACCTGATTGTATTGAAAATTCCACAGGGCATTGAATGTTCCATGTAGGATCCATTACGTACGAGTCTGATTTGAAGTGTGTGAAAGCAACGTTTAAATCTGGTTCATAAATGTGTTATTCAGTTTTTCCCCACACTGCAGATTCTCTTTTATGATTTTCATATTTTTGAGGCAATTTATCAAATGGTTCATGTTGATTACTGCAAAATATTATATTTATTTGGTAACACAATGACTATGGAAACCGATTCAGTTTGTTAATGGTCACAAAAATGACCACAAAGACAAGGCCTCATCCATCCATCTGTTTTCCATACCGCTTATCCTACACAGGGTCGCAGAGATCCTGAAGCCTATCCCAGGGAGTTTTGGGAAGAAGGTGAGGGACACGCTGGACGGAGTGCTAACCCATCGCAGGGCACAATTGCACACACACTCACACACCCATTCACACACTACGGACAATCGGCCTACACCGCATGACTTTGGTCTGGGGGAGGAAACCGGAGTAGACGGAGGAAACCCCCAAGGCACAGAGAGAACACGCAAACTCCGTGCACACAGGATGGAAGCGGGGTTCGTACCCCCAACCCTGGACGTGCAAGTAAAACGTACAAACCACTAAGCCCCCATGCCCCTCCTTATCGATGTGTAACAAAACCAAGAAAAACAAGACATTTTTCCTGCAATATTTTTTATGTAAAAACATTTTATATGTACTTATCTTACTCATATTAAAATTACGTTGATAGTTGTTGCTGCATGTATTCATTTTGGATTTTATGTGTTTTGTATATTCTGTGCATTAAGCTACATGTAAGTAATTTACAAGATTTTCAGTGTACATCAGCCATTACATACTATGCAAATGAGAAATATAATTTTGCCAATTTTTTTTTTGTATTACTTAATTTGATCTTGGATATTATGTTCGCCTCCCCTTTTTTCCATCTGCACTTCAGTTTTTAACATTCAACATACTTGTTTACTAACCTTATTCATTCTGATAATAAAGGAATAAAAATACAAACACCTGTTATTTTGTGGATATTGTCGTCAGTAGGTCACCAGAAAAAAAATATCTAAATTGATGACTTAAACAAAATATCATACTTGCAGCAACATGTACGATTAAACTAGAGTCAGTGCACCCGTACACACGTCTTACCTTTCCCCATCTGTGAATAATTCATTTGAGGTGATTATGACTCACACACATTTTTAAATCATCTTCAAAGCAGCTGTCTCACTGATGTTTCTAAAATTAAGAAATAACCTTAATACCAAAATCTTTGTACCGCTAATAATAAAAGACAACAAGTAAGCTAAATCATCTTCATCAGAAATATACACACATTTATTTACAAGTACATTTGCATAGAAATTTGCAACATAAAAATATATAGTAGTAAACAGAGTTTTCATTTGTATTAGAGGAATCTTTTTTTTTTTTTTAGCTTTTCATTTAAAGATTTGTTTCTCTGAATGAAACCTTTAAACTTTGTTTACAGGTACCACTGGTTGTTTGATGCCCTCAATGTGACCTATTTCATCAGAGACAGGAAGGTGACATGGCATGGCTACTTAATAATCAACATTTATGCTTCCAGAAAAAAGATATCATATTTGAGCTGTATAGCCCAATCAAAACATCCCTAACCTCAGTTCAACATTTTCCCACCTCTTGACATCCCTCTGAATAATTACATGATTTAAGTGTAGGAAGGAATAGGGAGGTAGGGAATGCCCTTTATAGCACATCGGGGACATTTTAATACACAGATTCAACATTTCCTCTGTCATGTTTGTCCATCAAGTCAACAAGGACAGACAGAGGAGACTGATAAAACATTTAATCGTGTTACCACCAGTGACATGGTAGTTGTGCAGTAGATAAAGGCCACAGGTGAGGTCACAGTCTCCTTTTGAACTGAATAGAAAGTTCCTGGAATCCAGACAGGCATGTAGTGACTTCACGCCAGTACAATACAAAACAACAAGAGGCTAACACACACAAAGAAACGCAAAGACACCGAACACATTTGTAAATCCGGACAGAATATGAGACAAAGCGAGAGCAACACCTCTGGACAGGTCGGCGATTGATACAAGCATGAACCAACGAGAGATCAGCCTGAGATGGTGGGCAGGGTTTCCTCGTTCACAGCCTGGTCAGACACTAATGTTCGTCAACCCAGAAAAGGGGTTGCCTCGCCAATGTCTACTTCATCTAAACACCCTGCCAGGCAACCCAAATACCGAAAGAGATCCCCGAACACACAGCTTCACACCCCCCGAGGGTTCATATTCAGCAGCCATGACAACGCACCTACTTTTCCTGATCAGGAAGCTCAAGGGACTTTGTTTGCTTCTTGCATCTCTACAGAAGCATCACAGCTTAATGTCTCTGAATATGTACTTAATAATGGGTTACACAAGGAGTCAATGGCTATGGCTGCTCCCTGAATAAAATATTGTTCTGTTGGTAGATCACTTGGCATATCTTATATATAAAATTTTTTTAAAAAACCCACAACGATGGTACAAAATGAAGCGACAGTGTCCACTAGCAGGCCGGCTTCCACAGAATCCCCAGAGCTAAAAAACAAGAACAGGACAAGACACTGTGAAAAGCTTGTGTTTTTGATTACAATTCACATTTTTTGAATAAAAAAAAAAACAGGGAGCAAAAATAACAAGGAGGAAATTGGAAGGGAAAACGCAGCCAGAAAGCACAGTGAGGGAAACTTCCCATATAACAGCAACAACACTGACAAGCCTTGCGTAAGCATGGTGGGATTTAGAGCATGTTCCTGAGTAGCTCCTCTCTGGCAGTGACTTGGACATTGAGGGTCCTATTGCTTTACCTTCTCTTCCATTCAGATCCACGCTACAGTGAAAAACCATTCATTCACTCGCTCAATCACTCACTCCTTACCTTCACACACCTTCTCACACTTAACTTAATCTTTCTACCTATATCTACACAGTATGGCAGGGTAAAAAATGGTCATGAACCTCTCAGTGCCTCTACAAAAACAACAAACAATTTTAATCCAAAATTATTAAAATTAGATTCCTTTACATATTATATGCTTGTACATGCATATATCCCGGCTTTTTTGCCCTCTCGTAAACTGATAGACAAATGATGATGATGATGATGATGATGATGGCGATGACTATGATCATGATCTTGATGACATGGATGAGCAGCTTGGATCATTTTTTGTGGGCAAAGCAGCAGAGCAGGAGCTCTGAGAAAAGCAACAGTTGGTGGAAGTCTGAGAGGAGGGGCGGCCTTGCATAGGACACTTGTGACAACAAAGGGTGAGTTTAAAATGTCTGCTCTGGAATGACTGTGTTAAAGGGATAGTCCCAGAAAGTGGTGGTGATGCCAAAACCTGTAAGGAGAAAACACAAACATAGAATCAGAGGATACACACTTAAAACTACACACTTAAAGATAAACAGCAAAACCCTGTTGTGCTTCAATTATTTTCAATATAATCCTCAAATTCTTCTCTGTGGTCAAATTGTAAAATACATCTCAAGCGTTCCACTAATCTAGTGTCGAATGCAAAAAGGTAGCTTAACCTTAAGTTTCAAATATTAGATTGAAATATGAAATATGAAACATTGTATTGTTCCTGTTGTGTTTCATAAACAGCATCTGCAATTTGTTGCTGTTTTAAAAAGAAATCTGACTTGTCTATAATGTCTTCTTATATTAGGTTCTTGCTTAATTGTAAAATGCCCATTTACAATATATAGCAACAGGGAATTCAATCAAGGAAAACAGCAAGAGGAAGGGCTCGTTAAAAATTATATTGGAATATAGATTTTTCAACTTTAGGTCCTAACTGGACGCAAAGAGTCTACTTAGGATTAAAGAAACTAACAGACTGCTAACAAACAAAATGTAATTAACACACATGTCCCAATATGGTCATAACAACTCAACACGTGTACTGTAGTAATTAGCACACTGAGCGCACCTAAGCTCCTGGTACAATAGTTTGTGGTTCATGCCAAGTGTGATTATTTGTTTACTTTTAGTAATGTGAGGACAACACTTCTGAGGAAAATTTTAAATACTCCTGACAACTTTCTCTGTTTTAACATTCACTCTGCCTTTACATCGTCCCTATTAAAGACAGCAACGTTCTAGAAAACCTACCCTTTCACCAAGCACTTGAATTAGCACTTAGTTAAACATGGTTTAAAAAATAGACTGTCCCTGACTGGTGGAATGAACTTCCAACCTCAGTCAGGACAAAAGAATCTGTCACCATCTTCAAAAAACGGCTAAAGTCCCATCTCTTCCATGAACACTTAACTAACCCCTAACTTTGCTTCTCTAGAACTCAATAAAAAATCTTGTATGAGAGCACTTGTCTTGTTTTTAGCTTGATATATCGCTTTGCTTGTATTTCCTCATTTGTAAGTCTCTTTGGATAAAAACGTCTGCTAAATAAATAAATGTTAAAACTGATTTTCTTTTCATACTGTACCAACCCCCCTGACAAGGTTTTCGCTTGATGGTATTTCTAGCCCCTGTCCTAGTGAACTAGCACCAGAAATTGTTTTTGATCGAGACTGCAAAGCATTTCTGTAAGTCGCTCTGGATAAGAGCATCTGCTAAACGCTATAAATGTGAATGTAAAGCCTCATTAAAAATGAAATTACAGTGAGGAGTTACCCGGTTGCCTAGGTACAGTGCTCTCACAGTGTTTGGATGAGAACTTCCCATGTTGAAAGCACAAATTCTCCATTCAAACACACCAGAAAACCTGGCTAAATCCTTACATAATGCAGAATTTCTGTAACAGCTACTGAATCATGACATTTTTACCCCAACCAAGTAGAAAATGCTAATTTATTCCAAAGATACAGAAAAGGATTAGTACCTGCTCTTTGGTGCTCAAAGTGGTGTTTGACGTGGTAAGCCTTCAGGCCGTACAGGTAGGATCCCTTGCGTGGCGAACCATAGTGCAAGTAGTAGTGGATCATGTCATAGACCACATAACCACATAGACCACCGACAAACAGAGATGTGCCTAAACCCTCTGGCAGTAGATGACGCAGAAGCAGGTAAAATGCCCCTACAACGACTGATGCTATGCCAGGAGGGAACACCAGACGAGAGCCATCAAATGGAGACTGGAGAGAGATAGAGAGATAAAGAGAGGGACAGAGAAAGCGAGATCATATCGCTATTAGATATTAGCTAGCAAATCTAAACTTCTCTTCACAAGACTGGCCCAGTAACATCTCTTTGGACCTCGGACTCACCTTATGGTGTTGACCATGGAGGAGAAAGTGAAGTGTGATGAGGTAATAGTTATGGGCTGGAGGGCGCATGTGAAACAGGAAGCGATGGATGCAGTACTCGACAAAGGACCACAGGAACATCCCCAGCAGGAAGATGAATGGGAACCAGTACTTGTGGATCAAAAAGGAGTACTCTGGAGACGCACAGAAATAAATATGACACGCTATTAGAAGCTAGCCTTTCAATCAACTATATCAACTTACATTAGTTGTACACACAACTGCTGTTTTAATTACTGAATGTGTCACTAATTACAAGCACCCTGTCATACAGACTAGAGAGATAACTGACATGTTAAATAGTGTAATTAGGTAACTGAAACAGTCACAGTAATTTAAGTTCACAAATGTTTTAAGGAATGAAAGAGCAAAGCAAAGTAGGAAAAAGACTGAAACTTTTGAAACAGAAGGACATTATCTTTTATATTATTATTAAATGGCTTATTATTTTATGTATTATATAAATAATATACAATTATTATATTATGTTATGTATTTATTGTATTATGTTATGTATTTATTGTTCCTTGTTCATTGTCAAACAGACAATAAGAATTTGAACCAGGCTATAATTTATTGGGTTTTTATTTTTGAAGAATTGCAACCTCGGTACCTTCATAACCAATGGTACCAAAGCTAATGCAGAAAAACAAGTACCATCACGTTTTAAGAATGTTGGTACCGACTTGGTACCGAAGTATCGGTTCTTGTGACATGCCTAGTCATTACATGAAACTCATGAAGCCAGTTATGCTACTTTTCTGGAATAGTGCACAGCTATTTTTCTTTTGCAAAATGAAGGAATCCCACAATTTCTCACATCCTACTGCTGGTCTGAAGGACAATTCATCAAAAGGTTTACTACCTCCACATACAGAAATCAAGTTTTCATAATTCATAGATTTTGATGACTGCTTCGGAAAATACTGTAAAATAGGTAAATAGTTTAAATAATAAATGGTGCGGCCTAATATTCTAATGAGCATTCTGATGGGCATGCTCTAGCAGAGAACTAAAACAAAACTGCAAACAAAAAAAAGTTGCAAGAGCAGGTATCCTTTACCCTTGTGTAAGTGTGAATCCATTAGAAAACATTGTGTATTGTCTGCAAATGAAAATCACAACTGCAGGAATAGGAGGGAGTGGTCAATCTTTCTGGGGAAGGTGTCAGGATTGGTCAAACTTTCTGGGGAAGGTGTCAGGATTGGTCAAACTTTCTGCTGAAGGTGTCAGGATTGGTCAAACTTTCTGGGGGCGGTGTCAGGAACAACGCTTTCAATTCCATCCGTTCATCGGCACCATCCTGACTGACATTACTCACTGGGAGGTCTCAAGCATGCTGACTGAAGCCGATTAAAGCTGCTTTAATGGAACATAACATACTTTAGGAGGACTACTGCCAACATGAATATAATATCTACTAAGAGGTATGTTATACTGAACAGTACAGCATGTAATCTGATGCAATTCTATACCCAATGTTTCCTACTGGATACAGTATGAGGGATGGAAAGCTAGAGTGTGCATACGTTTGTATGTGTATGTGTGTTACCTGATGTAATGCACAGTCTAGTGCTTCCTTGTGCCAACAAGCTGTAGCCGTACCAGCTAAAGTAAATAACCAGAGGCATCCACACAGCTGGCACCATGTACCTATACACAAACAGGAAGAATGAAGGTAAAGGAATTTAAGAGCATGTCTGGATAAATACACTCAAATTCCATAACTGATTAAAATTAATCAGTTATTATGTGAAGTAGTTAAACACATAAACAAAAAAATATCTTCTGATTTGATCGATTGTAAATTCCAATGTTAGTCGCCTATAAAAATGTACATTTAATAAACTTTTTGGTAAATGACCTTTGTGTGACTTAATGTAGTAAAGGGCTTTGAATAAATACATCATGAATAGAATTATTTAAAAAAAATATGTCAAATTAAAATACCAATTTTCCACAAATGTTCTACCCTACGTAGTGAGCATATACAGTGGCAAGAAAAAGTATGTGAACCTTTTGGAATTTCATGGTTTTCTGCATAAATTTGTCATAAAATGTGATCTGATCTTCATCTAAGTCAAGGGTATTGACAAATATAATGTGTCTAAAATAATAACACAAAAAAAATTCTGATCTTTCATGTCTTTATTGAGAACAACCAAAAAAAACCTCATAGTGCTTGTGGAAAAAGTATGTGAACCCTTGAGTTAATGACCTGAAAAAAGCTCATTGGAGTCAGGTTTTAGCACACCTGGAGTCTCATTAAGAAAATGAGTTTGGAGGTGTGGACTACAGCTACTTTGACTGATAAAAACCACTCAAACTTTTGGAGTTTGCGTTGCACAAGAAGCACACGCTTATGTGAGCCATGCATCGCCAAAAAGAGCTTTCAGAGGATCTATGATCAAGAATTGTTGATTTACATAAAGCTGGCAAAGGTTACAAAGTGATTTCAAAGACTTTAGAAACAGTTAGGCAAACATTTTACAAATGGAGACACTTTGGGACTGTTGCTATTCTACCAAGAAGTGGGCGCCCAGTCAAAATGACACCAAGAGCACAACGAAGACTCATCAATGAGGTAAAGAAACAACCCCGAATGACAGCCAAAGATTTGAAGGCATCATTGGAACTGGCTAACATCTCTGTTCATAAGTCTACAATACGTAAAACAGTGAACAAGCAGGGTATCTACGGCAGGACACCACGAAGGAAGCCACTGCTTACTAAAAAGAACATTGCTGCACACCTGAAGTTTGCAAAAGAGCACATTGACACTCCACAGCGGTATTGGCAAACTGTTTTGTGGACTGATGAAACTAAGATTGAACTATTTGGAAAAACCACACAGCACTACCTCTGGCGTAGAAAGGGCACGGCATATCATCATGAAAACATCATCCCAACCGTAAAGTATGGTGGAGGAAACCTCATGATTTGGGCCTGCTTTTCTGCATCAGGTCCTGGCCAGTTTGCAGTCATTGAGCTGAAGATGAATTCCCAAGTATATCAGACAATTCTTCAGGATAATGTGAGAATGTCTGTACATCAGCTGAAACTGTGTAGAAGTTGTGTGATGCAACAGGACAACGACCCAAAACACCGGAGCAAGTCCACAACAGAATGGAACAAAATCCGCCTTTTGGAGGGGCCAAGTCAGAGCACAGACCTCAACCCAATAGAGATGCTATGGAATGACTTGAAGAGAGCCATACACATGAGACGTCCAAAGAGTATGACCGAGCTAAAGCAGTTCTGCCAGGAAGAATGGGCTAAAATTCCTCCTGAACAATGTGCAGGTCTGATCCACAGCTACAGGAAGCGCCTGGTTGAGGCTATTGCTGCTAAGGGGGAGTCAAGCATTTATTAATTCTAAGGGTTCTCTTACTTTTTCCACTGCCATTTTGAATGTTGAATGAGTGTGTTCAATAAAGACATGAGGGATCAGAATTTATTTTGTGTTTTTATTTTAGGCACATCATATTTGTCAATACCCTTGACTTAGATGAAGATCAGATCACATTTTATGACAAATTTATGCAGAAAACCATCAAATTCCAAAAGGTTCACATACTTTTTCTTGCCACTGTATAGTGAATAACATCCATTTAGATAAAATTATTATTATTGCCTTCTTGTGATTTCCTTTTTTCATTACAAACACATTGTAAAACTAGTGCTAATGTTCACTCCCTCTGGAGCAGTATATAATTATAGGCTCAGTGAAATTAAACCGTTCAAGTAATTCAAACCTGAACGCCCTAATCTGAACCCAAACATGTGTTTGAGTGTGTAAATTTGTTCTTGAGTGTTTGTACCATGGGGTCTTGGTGTTAGCTTCAAAGAAGTCAGACTCAAAGAGACGAATGGGTCGATCGACAGGCTGATGGACCCAGGCGTCATATTTCTCTCCCAAATATCCCACCTGCCAGGCAAGGGGCTTCCTCCAGTCCACCAGATCCTGCACACACAAGCAAAACACTTAGTTACAATACACCACACACACACAAACACACACTCACATTCAAAGCAAACATTCACAGCAAACTTCAGACACCAAACCTGTCCTGGTTGAGGAAATGGAAAATCGTGTGCATTTCATTTTAGTCAAACTCCTTTCTTAAAAAGACTCTTCTGTGCAAAAAAGAGAACATTTCCTGAAAAGATAACATTTCAAAGAACTGGTGCAAAGGTATGCCTATGAAAGGTTTCTTGGTTGTTTTGCCATGATCTGGCATAGATGAACACACACACACATACACATACACATACATACACCCATTGTTCATCCCTTTTCCCAGTTCTGTTATTTTCTGGAGTCTTTTTAATGTATTGTCTAACTGTGACAAAGGAACCAGAACATTTGGTCAAATTTCAATAACATAACTATATATATATATATATATATATATATATATATATATATATATATATATATATATATAATTCTAGACTTATAACACAGCATGCCTGTTAAACATCTCCATTAATAGCCCTCCATTGTAAACCCACCTGTGGTGCTCACAGCAGGAGACAACTGTTTACCGCAGAGCCTCTATTCTATTTATCAGAACACAAACACAGTTTAGCTGCACTTACTGCATAAGAACCGTATACATATATACATATATATTCCACACTGCATTTATACAACCATCATTAGCCCATGATGTATACTTAGATCAGTGCCTACTACTTAGGCTATGTTCACACTTTCATATGTGGTACTGAAATCCATTACACAGCCAATACGTGGCAATGAAACCTCTGTCTGAACAGGCAGATCAGAATTCATACAACTTTTACATCAATCCATCTCGGCATTCATCATAAGGAAGAAACATCAGCAAGCAGCATAACCCAGCTTGTTAGGAAGCTGAGGTCAGAGCACAGGGTCAGCCATGATATGGCTTTAAAGGCCTTCCTCAACAGTGGCAGTTGGGGCTTGATCCCCCGACCTTCTGATCAGTAACGCAGAGCCTTAAGCCTAGTTCACACTACATGAATTTCAACATCGGCAGACCGCTGTGCTGTTCACACTACACAACTTGCTTCTCTTGAAGTCAGGAGTCTTGAAGTCGTTGTGGTGTTCAAAGTACGTGATTGCTCGGCGACAGGGGGTCATACACTACACACTCTGACAACGACTCTGATATGTCACCCGACGACTCTATCTGGTGTCCAAACTACGTTTTGTGACGAAAATACACACGAGAAGTGACACGGATATATGACGCGAAAACCACATGCGAAACAGGAGCTGTTTATTTGAAGATGGACGTAAGGCAGAAATATGCGGTGTGAGCTGTTTGTGCGTTGATTTGTGCTGAAGAAACCCCAAAAGGAAAAGACAAAGAAAGCAGGTGAAAGAATGGATTAGCACACATGGGCAGCAGGGATTGTGTGCGCTACAGAGAGCTTCTACAGCTTGTACAGCTTCTCCCCTTAATGCTTCTGCCATAGGTTTCACGGTGACCTCACCCCATGCCTTGCTCTCTCATTGGCTGTAGCTCGTTGCCGCAATCACTACCATTGACGACACTTTTCACACCACAGGATGTGGAGTTGCCCGACAGCTTCATTTGTTTAGCATGCCAAATATCTGTCTGGCGTCGGTGATGCCTCTGCGGTGTGTCGGCGAGCCTCTTTGATGCGTCGTTGAGTAGTTCATACAGAACGCTCGACTGCAAATTGCTCACTGATTTGCCTCCGATCAAAGGGTTTATGTCTGCGAGCTCAGCGACGTACAAATTGGGCTTAAAATCGTGTAGTGTGAACTAGGCTTTAACCATTGAGCCACCTGCCCTGAGGTGAAAGCGGAAACATAGAGGATAACAGCAAAGGAGGAATTCAATAACGGTAACGGACCTCATATTGACAAAATCTCAAAAGAAATTGCGGATCACTGCTGTAGGAGAAGCTGGCTGCAGTGCCAAAGGAAAGTTAAACATTCCAAAGTGAAATTTTAAGGAAGCAAGACCGTGAACCAAAGGAGTCGTTGTGCCTGAATAACGTGTGCATTTTACAGTGAGCTAGAATGGTCAGTAAAGATCCATTTCTATTTGTGCGGCGTTCTGAGAAATCCTGTCCAATGCTGCTGTGGCTGAATTTTGGAAAAATATTATAAAACATACAAACAAACTCAAAAAACAAACTAAATTAAAAAGTAGGTTTTCATGCAAATTTGTTTTTATTTTCTGCCTAAAACAACCGCTCTTTAAAGTGTCATGAAACACTAAATTACATTTTCTGAGATTTTAACAGAGGTGTTCGTATCGCATATCATAAAAGACAGTCTTAGCATCTGTTAATTTTAATTGTAGGAGAAAACTGACTATTTTTTAGCTTTTTCTGCTATTTTTGTCTCCCTGGTTTAAAATCTCGTCCTGTCACATGTCACAGGCAGCGACTTGGCAAAGTACTATAGTACTTCGATGATGTGTCGGTGTCTCATAATTATTCATGAGCCTGTGTGTTCTTATCCTATGAGAAGATGCTGTCTCTTAATTATTCATGACAGCACATGGTGCTTTCCTACAGATGGAGTAGATGAGAGAGGTGTTCAAATGGGTCGCAGGTGTTTGTTTCAGTGGTGTAAGAGTTCGAGTGTGTTTATTCGCGAGAGCTATGAGTACTGGAGAAAGGTGGACTTCAGACTTGCTCATGAAAGCAGTTTGCGTTTACACAATGATGTGGTGCTCAGACCCAAGGACATTTCTATCCCTACAAATCAGGTATGTGTCTAATTTTTAACTGAAAGTTACTAGCCTTTTGAGCTAATTAAAGCTCTGCAGTCTGTCGCGTGCAAAACTATGCAACGAGAGTCCGCGTTGCAGGGAAGAACCTTCCCTCTTTTATTCGTGAAAAGCTCGAGCCTATTAGCTAGCTACCATTCAGACACTCCTCCCATCTGCGCTGCCTTCGGTTTTTATTTTATGTATTCCTCCATAGTCCAAATAGACAGAGAGTAGGACCTGCACTGCTATTTACTGTGTCTCCATTTAGCCCTGGGGATTCAGGAGGAGAGACGTCCTCTGCCTCAACTCCAAAAGTTTTGTCACTACCCATCTTTATTGTGATTGTTCTGAAGGCTCGCCCCCCTCTTCCTCCTTTGCCTTTCCCTGCCACACCCACTCCACCTCCCTTCTTCACACAGCCATGCACACACAGCTGCATCATTTTTCAAAAACATTGAGAGGTAGACTTGAGCTGAAAGAAGGAGGGTTCATGACCCTTTAAGAAACTATAACTATAGTTCACCAAAACTATGAGGAACTGGTTCTTCCTGCAAAGATAATGTTGTTCAAGGAACCAGTTCTACAAACACGGTGGTAAAAACAGTCATTCTGTCTAAAGCTATGTAAGCCTAAACAATGCAGGTCGTCACATACCAGCTGTCAATATGTCCGTGATGCTCCTCCGCCGCAGGCGGAATGAATACTATTTTATCCATTTTCACTTTTGGGGTTAACCAGAATTTAAAATGCTATGTCATCTAGAAACACACTTTTTTGTAGCTGGGGTATGAAAAAGTTGATGGGGATTGACAGGTCCAGCATAGGGAAGTTCTTCACAAGGCATTAGATCAGTACTGTTTCGACATTGTTTTTGTTTTAGTTTCTACCTCCACGAAGAGAAATCAGAAAGACTTGTTCTCTGAGACTTAGGACATGGATAGAAGAAAACTGAAGTGAAATTGTGCGTCAGCAGAGTGGCAGTGGTAAGAGAAGCCATGTGATCTGATCACTGAGCTCAGTGTACAAAGATGCTGTGTATTTAGGCCTGCCTCCAGTGCACACTGCATACTTGTACCCATCTTAATTACATTTTAGTTGTGTAGCACTTTGCCACAAAGCAGCTATACAAATCTGGATCCCTAATGAGCAAGCCAAGGGAGCCAAGGGGTGACACTGATATCAAGGACAAACTCCCTGATACAACATAAGTACAAAACCATGACAGGAACCAGAGTGAAAAGGGAAGCCCATCCTCTTCTGGTAACACCAGATAGTGTGATTATAAATCAATCCGATACAGAGTTGTAAAGAGACATGTCTCGAATCCACATTGAATTATACATGTCTTTACTGTGATGCAGGTGTTATGTCAGTTATTATTGTTTCCGAGGTTTCAGATTTCATTCAGTCCACTGTGTTCATCAGTTATTTAGGAGTTTGCTGGGGATAAAGAGAGCAGACAATCAGTACACACGATTATGTAACAATGTTTTGGTAGGACAGCCGTAAGGTCAGCATCCAGTGAGGTCACTATTCCCCACCCTACCTCACCCTACCCCACTCTCTCTCTCTCTCTCTCTCTCGCTCTCTTTAAGCCACTCAATCACTAAAAAGCAACAGATGGATCTTGACTTATTTGGTATGTGGATGTTGTATTGTTTGTTTCTTTGTTTACTTATTTAATTAATTAAGGAAAAATCTTTATCCAATGATGTTCTTTTCCTTGCATATTCCAGCATACGGTCAACGCTTACCAATGGCAACTCAGCGGCTACACCCCATTTCTGCAGCTCTTCTTTAGAAAATAATGTTTGGTATTGGTCTCGGTAAGTTGTAGATAAAGACACAGTTTGAGAAATTTTCTTGTGGGGAAAAAAAGTATTTTTATGCAGCAAGACTTCCACTTCCAAAGAGAAAGGACTCTAAACCATATCAAATGACATGTTATATACATAATACATGTTAACACCACCTCTTTTCACCTTTTATTTTCATTATATTCTGGAAAAAAATTCTCTTTTTCTTATTATATACAATACCATCTATTTCTGGGAGATGGAGATCTCTGTGGCTGTTAAGCACATTTAACACACCCCAAACCCCTCATTTTGTTTCCCATCCCTACTGTGTACGTGTACCTAATTTCACATTTATCCTTTGTAAATCACATGTATATGCGATTTATCAGATTGCACAGACTAATTAGTGCTCTATATTTGGGAAAACATATGGCTAGCTGGCTAGCCAGTTTGCCTTAGTGGACAGAAAGTTAGCATCTACCTAACTAGCTGCATACGTGCTCAGGTAGAATTACATTAGCTAGTTCATTTTAAAAACAGACTGACTTAAAGAAATCTAAGAACACCAGAGCGAGCAAGAGTTCCTTGCCTCTTAGACTTGGATTATACTTCGTGATTCAGAGAGTGGGTCTATGAGTAAGTATTCCACGCAGAAATACTTTTACATTCCACAACTGTGCACATCTACGGTTCTGTGCATCCACTGGTCTTCAGGTGAATGCTGATTGGTTGGCAGGGAGGTGTGTTACCTTCCTTCTGTGTTTTTTCTCAAGGCTTTTGGAGTTTTACTGCTCGAAATCAGAAGTATAAATCAGCATTTTCTCACTCATCCAATCTCCAATCTCTCATACAGATATACACTTACTGTTTCATCGTCTACTTTGTTGCATTTGCTGATGGCTGAAGCTTCTTCTTCTGTACCATCTGGAGCTACTGGCTTGTTTCCCCTCTGTCTTAGTGTCTGAAACACACACACACACACACACACACACACACACACACAAGTCAGTATTTTAAGGGAAACATTCAGTTTTCTAGCTTTTTCTAGCCAGGTTTTGTAGCTCAGTGGTTATAGTTCTGAACTGGTGTCTGGAAGGTCCCAGGACAGTAAAAGAGCCATTTGTCATAACAGACAAAATAATTCTTCACACACCTTAAAGGATGTGTCAAAAAAATATATGCATACAGTTGCATTCAAAATGATTCAACCCCCATTGCAAATCAGGTGCAACTAATGAAGCCCTTGATTAGCTGCATCAGGTGTGCATGAGACAACACCTGTTTTACATATTTGTGCTGTCGTGAGGGATTCTATTCAGGGGGTTGAATCATTTTGAAACTGGAGGTCATTATAAGTTGCATTTTCAGTTGAATTTGGGGAAATTACTTGAAGCATTCGTTGTGTTGAACTATTTCAATTTAGTTTGATTTGTTCATTGCAAACAGCTGAAAGTCTGGACATTTTGACAATAAACCTGATTTGCAATGGGGGTTGAATAATTTTGATTGCAACTGTATTGCAACACTTTTGTAATAGAGTTATCAAGTGGCAGCTTGAGAAATGGCACCTCAAAAAAAAAAAGTGACACTGTGATCTGGTTTGATTCTTCTGTGTGTGAATGTGTGTGAGAAGGAGAGCAGGTTCAGACCAGTGGGACTGGAATACCAGGAGAAAGAACAGATGTTCACCTGTCAGAGTTAAGATGTGGAATTGCAAATATGAGAACGTTGGCATGGATCCGAACACAGCGTTGCCAGAACTCACATGCTCTCACACACACACATACGATACACACAGTCCACTAGCCAATAATAACCGGGTGAAATCCTGTTAATCAGTTGCAAACACACCTCTGACAGGCTTATCATACACACCTTTGACAGGCTTATCATACACAGGGAGCCTGGAAGGACTTGGGGCACAAGGTGGGAGACACTATGGACAGGGTGCCCATTCTACAGACAATTTAGAGATGCAAATCAGCCTGCAACACATGTCTTTGGACTGGAGGAAGAAACCGGAGTACCTGGAGGACACCCCCACAGTATGCAAACGCCAAACACACAGGGTGGAGGTGGGATTTGAACCCCCAACCCCAGAGGTACGAGGCAAACGTGCTAACCGTACCCCTGTACCAGCTCTTTAAAAAGACTCAGTAATGTTGGTTCTCTATAAGTAGATTATAAGTGTAGATGTACTGTAGGTAGGGCATCTTTCAATGGAATTGGGATGAAATCTTTCAAAGTGATTTTCTCCCTTTTCACTTTTAGGGGAAGCAGATTTTTCAAAATGCTAGAATTTTACTTCTGCTTGCAAAAGAGTTGGGGAAAAAAACACTTCAAAATTATATAAAGTAAAAAAATATCAAAAATGAAGGGTTTTCCCAGGCTGCCACACAATTATAAATCCAAACTACAACTAAAGTATAGTCATTCACACTAACAAAACAAAAATTCACACTTCTGTATCACACATATGATCGCCTGCCCTTCCATATGTGCACACAAAGAAATAAACATGCAAGCGGCGCAACACGCAAGTCCAAGTCTCTGGGGGATGGAGATGGAAACAAACACATGTAGTTATAGTGACTCTCTCTATCCACACCGTGCATTCGAATAAATGATGGGAGACAATTATGCATCCAACCAGCACGAGGTCTAACCTGCACGCACAACATATACATCTGATACAGCACTGAGACTAGTCTGTACAGCTTCATATACTGGAATATATTATAGTGATGTCCTAACCTGATGCTGATTTGTGCTGTGATTGTTCTCCTCCTTACTTTTGGTGGATAAACAAGAATGTATCTTTGACGTGAAATACGTGCACTGTATGCGCTTGAATGAGGAACAAGCACTGTTTATAAGCACAACACCATGGTGCTGGAATGTGGGCATGGACAATATATCCTCTGAATTCTCCTGACCATCAGCAAAATCCTGGAGATAAATACATTATCAATAAATGTGTTTATGAGATATCCAATCAAATCAACTCCTCTCACTCCGTTTACAAAATACGCCAGGGGCAAGGTAGAGTGCACCATTAGGACAGGCAGAGTTTGATAATGACAGATAATAATCCTAGGTCAAATTATTCGTAAACATGGAATTAGCTTCCACTGTTATGCTGATGATACACAGTTGTATGTTTCAGCGAAGCCAGAGGACAGACAGAAGCTTAGTAAAGTTGAGGATTGTGTAAAGGACATTAGACATTGGATGTTAACTAACTTCCTTCTACTTAATTCTGATAAAACAGAAATACTTTTATTAGGCCCACGTGTAGCTAGAAGTAATCTTTCTGATCACATGGTTACTCTGGATGGTCTTTCTGTTTCATCATGTGCAGCAGTTAAAGACCTTGGAGTGATTATTGACTCCAGCCTATCATTTGATGCTCATGTAGATAATATTACTAGGATAGCCTTCTTTCATCTCAGAAATATTTCTAAAATAAGAAACATATTGTCACTACATGATGCGGAAATACTAGTTCATGCATTCGTCACCTCTAGATTAGATTACTGTAATGCCTTACTGTCTGGATGTTCCAGTAGGAATATAAATAAGCTCCAGTTAGTCCAGAATGCAGCTGCTAGAGTCCTAACTAGAACTAGAAGGTACGACCATATCACACCGATATTATCAATACTGCATTGGCTCCCAGTAAAATCTCGCATTAACTACAAAATACTTTTATTAACCTATAAAGCACTAAATGGTCTCGCGCCACAATATCTAAGCGACCTTTTGGTTTTATATAATCCGCCACGCCTACTTAGATCAAAAGATGCAGGCGATTTGACGGTACCTCGAATAGTGAAGGCTACAGCAGGGGGAAGAGCCTTCGCTTACAGAGCCCCACAGTTATGGAACAGTCTTCCTATTAGTGTTCGGGACTCAGACACAGTCTCAGTGTTTAAGTCTAGGCTTAAAACGTATTTGTTTACTCAAGCCTACCCTGACTAGATTCTGTTCTACTACTTCGCAGTCATAATTATCTTTTTTCTCCCTCTCTCCTTTCGCCGAGCCCCACATGAATTTATGGAGATACTAGAGATCCAGATCCTTTCTGCCTCTGGATGGAGATCAAATCTTCTCTAATTCCAGACTGCTGGGACTACGGCTGCTCCTAAGGCCATACAGACTTCATATAAATCCATAATGAACTTTTTCACACTATCTGTTGTTACCCAGATGAGGATGGGTTCCCTTCTGAGTCGGGTTCCTCTCAAGGTTTCTTCCTCTTAAAACATCTTAGGGAGTTTTTCCTTGCCACCGTCGCCACTCAGTGGCTTGCTCAGTTGGGATAAATTCGCACCTTTAATATCTGTATACCATGTTGATATTTCTGTAAAGCTGCTTTGAGACAATGTCTATTGTAAAAAGCGCTATACAAATAAAATTGAATTGAAAATTGAATTGAATAATCTTCAGCAAGTGCTTTATCCTGGTCAGGGTCGCAGTGGATCCAAAGCCGGCGTAAGATGGGAGAATTCACATCGGATGGGATGCCATCTCATGTCCAATCCGCCTATCTGCATGATTTTAGGAGGTCAGAGGCAACCAGAGAACCCGGTGGAAACACAGAGAGAACGTGTGAAACTCAGTTCAAATAGGCAATGATATCATTTCATATTACAGATTTCACTCTCTATGAGAAATTTGGCACCTCTGCTGTTTAAGTAAATTTCATTTTAAACATGAACCCTTTTCATTTTCAGCCAGTATTTAGTAGTTGGGAGTAGCTTATTTATATTGAAGAAGGGTGACAAGTACCATACATTGACAAAACTGAGTTTAAAACAGGATCAGCTCTAATTTCTGCACACAGACAAGTGACAAATTAAAGGAAAGAAACGATGTTATGCTGTGGGGGACCGTGTTTATTTCCTTTAATTTGTCACTTCACTATGTGTAGGAATTAGAGCTGATCCTGTTACAAGCAAACACACCTATCTCCTACAGCAAAATATTATTTCGCACTTTTACAGATTCATATATGTAAGAGAGGGAAGAGTTATTGAATATTGAATTACAGTGACCTTGAGATTCATCTTTCTAGAGCGTAACGCTATCAGAATGAAGATCACGCGTGAGAGAAAGTGGAAGAGATGCATAACACAAGACAGAAAGCGCAAATCTGACTAAAAAATTTAATTGTATCCTGATAGCAACTTGATTTATACTTGCCTCTGAGCAAAGAGGGGGATTTTGGAAGGGATTTACACACACACACACACAGACACACACACGCACACACACGTTTGAACCAAAATGAGTTCAAAGATCCTATCATGCTGGCGCTCCCTGTACTTTAATACAGATGGTTAATTAGTTTATGACTATGAAAACAGCAAAAAATTTCCTTGCGCCAAACCAAAACAATAACATAGTGACACTTATGCAAATGACACTTATGCTCACATTGTTTAAGCAGCAGAAATTCCCCACCAGTCAGTAAAACCCATTGGCAGCGAAACATCTGTGAGGAACTGAGCAGAGGTCCATTTACTAGAACGTTCTATTACAACATTAATCATGACCTGGATGACCGAAAACCCAAGACTCCCAGGTTGAAGCTTCAATAATCCCATCTCCATCATGAGAGATAACCTTTGCTCTGTAGCATGTCTGTTGGACCCACAGTGTGTTATACAGCGGATCAACCTTTAGATTTTATCTTTAGTGTGATTAAGTGTAGAAGTGTCAACACGTTACTGTACAGAACACGCTACAGATAAAGGCAACGTCATTTCAATTGCTGCAAGAGAACGTTTTCTGCTGCTACTTTAGTCAGAAATTACTGCAGAGAGAGAGAGAGAGATATAAAGTATTTCTTTACTATATGAAGTAAAGAAGCAGAAAACTTAGTACACATTGTACTAAGAGAGGACAATGTATTTGTCGTTTGTCTGCATGAGTGTATTTCTGTCTGTCTCGTTGTGCGAGTGTTTGTGTATCTGTCTGTTTGTCTGTGTGAGTGTATATCGGTCTGTCTGTCTGTCAGTGTGTGTGTGTGTCTGTGCGTGAGAAAACACTGAAAGGTGCTTGCTGTAGTCCTCTATCTTAGAGACACACTGGGTTCTACACTCTCTCCCCTGTCAATCACAGCAACCCTAGCCAATCATGGCCTTATGTGAGATCACGCATGAAGAATAGTGCTTTCCTCTTGTGTGTGTGTGTGCATGAGCTTCACGTGTCTCGGAGGAAGGGCATGAAGCCAACCGAATGTCGTATAATAGTGGAGAGCTGACTGAGTGTGGCATGGCTGGGACTGGTTGGGAATTGGCCTAGACTAAATTGGGGGGATTACTGAACACATCTCAGTGACTCGGTTATGGTTGTTCATTCTACATGCACTGTCTTGAGTATTTCAGAAACTGCTGATCTCCAGGGATTTTCACGCACAACGTACAAAAAACAAAAAAAAAACAAAAAAAAAAACAAAAAAAAAAACAGGAGAATGGCCAGACTAGTTCGAGCTGACAAGAAGGCTTTGGTAACTCAAATAAACCTGCACCAAGATCTCAAAGGACATCTCTCAAAGGATCTCCAACAACATGCCACAGAGAACTGAATCTGTTCTGAGAGCAATAAAAAAAAGTCTGATACCACGTTGAAAATCTAAGATTTTTTTTTTCATTTAAAATTGGAAATATACAGAAGGTTTTAGAATTTTGAAATATTGAAAACAAAGAAAGTAAATGTTCAATGTCTTGTATAGTTAATATTCAAGATTCTGCACTATTTCTAGGTCCCTACTATGAGCAAATGTGTTATATTGACCATGTTAAGTGCTTTGTACAAAATATCAGATTATCCTTATGCGTAATCTTTTCTATTGAAGCATGTGCTCATGTGTTCACTCCAATAGAGTTGGTCTAAAATGGATCAGAAGTTTTTGCACAAACTTGTGCAGTCCATGCCAGCTCAAGTGCACAGTGTCATTAAAGCAAAAAAGAGGACATACCAAATACAAAGGAACTTGGAAATTCATATTAAATATTTCACTCGAGTTTGTGTCAATAATATAACTTGTAATGAAAATTATATCATGCAAATGTGGCAGGAATGTCAAATTTGGCCTTTGAGCCAGCAGACAGACTTTACTTTGGCATTACACAGTGTCTAGGGCAAGGCATGACATATACGCCATATATAAGCATCCACAGCCTATATGGCAGTAATATACTGTATAGCCTACAGAGCAAAGGCCTGGTAGGCAACTGAGATTAGCAGATGACTTACAGAACTAAAAGCTACTCAGTTATATATGTCATATTATATGTCATAATCTCCAGATATAACCTTGCATCCAGGCTGATTAAAGTGTAGAATGTTCACAAAACAAAGGGAGGCAAAAAGCAATAATGGTATACAAACTATTACAGCAGCTTTGAGACTGCAAAATGTCCTACACAGATGAACGTATGACTGTTGATGTATGATGTATGATGGGATTTCAGAAGTCACTGTACATTCCACATTAAAGCTATATTTTTACAAAATAACCAAGAGAAGTTTAGTCATCAGTGCCAAGTACTCTGCTGAGTAGTCATACGATCTGACTGTGGGATAAAGTTTATGAGAGGCCTTAATCTCTAGGTAGATTATTTCATCTACATATGTACGCACACGCACACACACAAACTTGCAACAGGACAGGTTAGCTCCACCTCATTCATAAACACAGCTCTCAGGAAACTCCCATCCCCGATCACAAGATGTGGTGCTCCACTCCCTCTCTGGCCAGTTCCTCTCTCCATGCTTCATCTATATGCTCTGAGTCACAAATCAGTAACCCAAGGAGTTACTGCTAAGTAGTTGTTATACACCTACACATCTAAACACCTATACATATTATATATATATATATATATATATATATATATATATATATATACTCACACACACACACATGCACGTGCACACACATAAATATTAGTGCAGACATCCCAACTCTCCCGGAAGTTTCGGTGATAAACAGTGGGAGCGTGAGTAAGATCTCTAATGTCTAATTAAAACAGTACGATCAAAGTAAGCATAAGTAAAACAATATGTCTAGAGGCAGTGAGTAACAGAAACCATAAGGTGTAGTGAAAATGAGACTTCATTAATTATCAGTGCTTTTTTGTGCATCCATGAAAAATAATGCATACATTCTTTTATATCATATAAACTGTGTTAATGTAAAGTTTTAGTCTGAAGTAGGGCTGGAACTACCGGTTATTTTCATAATTGAATAGTTGGCCGATTTTTTTATTTTTTTATTTATTTTGATTAATCGATTAATTGGATGAGAAGGGCAAACTTTCAGTACCTTTTTTTCGTTTATTTTACATGGAATCCACAAACTGAGTGTTACAAATATAAACTTCAGACTAAAACTTTACACAACTGTTTGTCCAATTATATAAGACTGAAAAGAACCCAATACACACAGACACACACCAGAATATATATTATTCATTTAGGACTGTAGTTTAAATCAGTGCTTTTTGTGCATCCATAAAAATAATGCAGTAATACCTATATATAATATAAACTAATATATAAGTTTATATTATATAATAGTATTTACGCATTACTTTTTATAAAAAGGTAACACTGACATAAACTAGTAAACTGAAGAAAGTTATTGTGGGTGACTCTGGGTATTAGGCTAAGGTTAGCGGCATCGCATTACATGCGTATGACGTCATGCGCTGTCGATTAGGAAGCGGCTTACGCTTCCGGTTAGTAAAAACCCGCTAGTGTTCCATTTGAGACGATATTACCTTTCTCATATTCATATACTAGACGGTAGAGTACATAATACATAGTGTAAGTGTACGTCATTCGGGACACAACTTTAGTATTTACTCTCCGAAGCGTGTTTTCGAAACAGAAGTAACGTAATGAGTAAATGCACCCCGTGCCGCACGCAGACCAACTAATCGATAAGGAGATTCGTTGACAACGATTTTCATAATCGGTTATTATCGATTTTATCAATTAGTTGTTGCAGCTCTAGTTTGGATTTGTAACACTCAGTTTGTGAATTTCATAAAAATAAAAATAAAAATGGTACGGAATGTTTGCACCCCCCGGCCCCCCGATTAATCTTAAAAACATAATCGGCCGATTAATCGATTATGAAAATAATCGTTAGTTGCAGCCCTAGACTGAAGATGAATGAATGTATGCAATTATGATTGGTTTTACAATCACACTATTGCTAAATGTCCTAAAATGGCTCACTTGAAACATGACTTATATATCTTGCTAGCTAAGCAAGTGCAACAGTGTGGATTAAATATATTAATCAGATCCTCAATTCAACAAGAGTTAAGAGTTCATATAAATGAAATAAAATGGGGAAATGAGATGGTGTTTTAGCAGCCAGTTTAGTACTCTTAGAAGATATCTTGGAAACATTTTGATGCCATAAACTGTGAAAAAGAATACTGAAAAGGTTTGGACACCCAGCTGTAGTCAGTTAAATTAAGCCCTTAAGACAGAATAATGTAAGATTGAAATTTTGTTTCATAATATCAGTGCTGATAACTCAATTTATAGCAGCAAAAATTGAATGGTACTGTTCCAACAGTGAACAAAGAAGAACGCAGGGTTCTGCCATGTCCTAAATCCAAACTGAAACTCTGCTAACATATTGCTTTTAACATAAACTGAAATGTGAGTCTGTTTGGAAAACATTTTTTTTTACTTTAAAACTTCAGTCAGTGGCCTTCAAGTGGAAAAGTGAATGTGTTCGATTACAGAAAACGAAGGGAAGGGGGATATGAAGAAGAAAGGTAAACTCCCTCATTGTTCTCTATTATTATCCCCTATTGGAAGCATGGGGTGTCCCATGCAGAGTGGAGCAGGTTGAGCAGGTTTTCCCCCACCCATCCAACCTGCCATACTGTCCAAGATATTTTTCCATTTGATGAAGATGGTGGTAAACTGAACTAAAATATATTCCCCCCTTTTTTTTAACAGGGAGCCAATAGACATGTCACAAATTAAAAACAAGTATTAAAATGACCAGGAGTAATTCATGAGCCTCGTAGCCATGTTTAGGTTGCATGGTGCTGCTGCCCTGCAATTAGCCAACATTGACATTTAGGGCTGACTCAGTCCCACACCCTTTTAAACCAACATGCATGGTGTAATTCCAAAGTTTAGATGAATTGCATTGGGATCTACTTCACAAGCCAGAGAGAGAAGCGAGCTCAGATTGTGAGAAGGCCATCATGGTGTGGAGGCTGGACAATGATGGATCTTTATCAACAACAGGCCAGAGAGAAAGGCGAGAGAGAGAGAGAGAGAGAGAGAGAGAGAGAGAGAGAGAGAAGGAAACAGAGAGAATTGTGGTAAAGACAGGACAAAGGCCAAACAAGAAAGAAGAAGGGAGCTATGTGCAGGCTGGTACAGCTAGAACAGGGCTGGCAGTGTGTGTATGGGGTTGTGGGGGGCTATCTGTAGGGGTTATAGTGCAAGGGTTGTATTTGCCATGGATATAGTGGGATGTTGGATTGCCTAAAGACACTAGAAACCCTCATCCTTCTCATCCCTTCCAATCCTTTTGTCCCCTCAACGCTTTTCATGCCTTGCATCCTGTCCTCAAGCCCTACCAATCTGACCTAGATCTTCACACTCTCCCAGAGTCATATCTCATAAGCTTTAGTTGTTTGTTATTTTGCTGTATGACTAAGAGTTTCTCCCTGGCCCTTGGCAATATCTGTTTTACCCATAGTCACACTGCATCATTTAAAATCTAAAAGCTACTTAAACTGGTTCTTCAGCGCACCAAACGAAGAACAAATGCAGGTTATATCTGCTCTTCAGAAACAAGTTTACAGCCTTTATGGCCTTTGGACCTGAAGTAGCCTCCTTGCAAAGAACCATTACCAACAGATAACAATCTCTGGTGTGTTTAATTGCAGACCTCATAATCTGGTCTTTCTTTCCTCCAGTAAACCAATATCAGCAGTTTTGTGGTAGGATTTCAACAGGGTGTAACTTCCAGGCTAACCTTCATTCAAACCTCCACCCATCTCTTCAATCCACCTATTCCTTCTACAGATAGAGGCAGAGTTGAACTCTACACCTTACTCTGTCTGAACACAACACTGCCTCAGATAAAGGTGTAGTCTGGATGAACTTAGCAAAAGTCACAATAGCTATCATCCACAGGAGTGAGAGGAGTTCATGCAGTAGTCATTGTAATTGCCTGGAGTGTGAATGGCATTATCCGAAAGTGTGGGAGGATATAAGATTCATATGAAAAGCTGTTGTGGAACAGAAAAGCATCTGTGGTAATATGGAAGTGACGTGGATAGGGAGGGATAAAGGGTGACTGTATGATTGCTGCTCCACGTCATCAAAATCAGAAATGGGTTCAAAGTCCACTGTGATGTCAAGTACAGAAATACACCAGGCCAGAGCGATTGATGAGATAGAGAAGGACAAGACTTCACTGCAGCCATGAAGCACAAAATAATGATCCCTGTCATTTGATCCCATTCAAAAAGGTAATACACTGATTATATGTTAATGCTAAACAGGGTAGTTACAGTGTCACAGATTCAGGATTAGTCACAGTGTATGATCGAACGGTTACCTCACTGCTGACCTTTTCAAAAAAAACCTGATTTCCTTAACACATATCAATCTGTTCAGTTGTTTTACCCAGTTAAATACCTTACTCCAGTGTTTCTCATCCTTTTTTTTAATCCGGCTGTAATTAAAATTTTCACAGCCCCCTCCCTCTGGACTGCCCTAAAACACACTACAGCAACCTCCATTTCCATGTTCCTTAATTCCATTTCCTTAATTCATTCTCAGAAACGTTCAAACCTTAACACCCCTAATACTAAACACCTCTTTTTATTTCAGAATACTATGCCAATATTGAAATATATTCATCACTGGGACACATACGGGTAAAAAAATCCAACAAAGGATTGGCGATGGCCATGTATTGTTCCGATTGTGTAACGCTTCAAAGCCTATTTGCACACACTGATTCAAATGAAACTCAGCCAGCATCCCATACTCGACACATATTATCTCACTGCTTTCAGTGTCCACAGGTTACACAGCCCATGCGAGCTCATCCTTGTTAATGTTTAACCCTTATCATAATGGTGCCATGATACACGGTTGGACAGCAGAAAACTGATAAAGACGGTGGTGGATGAGCTTTTGGAAGGACTGTCCATTCATTATAAGGCATTGACCTGTCACTAATCAACCAATGATTCAATGCTACTAGTGTTATTCAGAGATGTCACAGAAGAGTCCCAGAATGATTTCAAAATGAAATGCTTTAACAAAGCTACGTGCAAAACCTAAAATACTGCTTAAAATTCACTATAACTTGGTGATTCCTCTGAGTCAGCATTTTATTTATGCCAGTCTTTAATACACAAGTTTTTTAGGTTAAAATAAAAAGTGTAAGTGTTGGCTTTAAACAAAATATCAATCCAACAATTTAAATGAGAACAAACCAGCACTGTTGCAGATGAGCCGGTTTAGTATTACACATTTGCGTAGACATGCAATGCACACCAAATGTGCGGGTTTTGAATGCAGAGTGCACAGGATGGCATTCAAATTTGCCTTGTTCTCACCACGCTGTAAATTCCAGGCTTCGACGAGAGAACGAAACTGATCTCAGGTCAGCTCGGAACTTCTAGTCAAGATTGAGGGCGAGGCAGCGTGAATCTTTTGCTCCACAAACAGGTATGTTGGTGATTCGTAAGGTCTCGCACAGACATCTGAACTAACCTGCCTGGCCAGAAACTATTAATTTATTTCAGTGTTCGGTGCAGTTTCTGTCCAGCTCTCTTTCGTACTCATTGAGTTTCAGGTAAAATTGTGGAGACAAAGGGTATTCCAAACACAAATTAAACCGTAAGAAAGACGGATGACCATATTTGTCATATTGTTTGTTATGGAATGGTCACACAATTCTGCTTAGTCAATGGGCAAGCAAAGCACAGAATGACACTGGAGGCATGTGACCTATAAAGCATGAGTGGATGCTGAGAGAATGTAATAGATCCTCTAAGGAACTGTGTGACAGGTGGAAGGTGTGGTTCACCTGCTGCTAGAAACGCAGGTGGGGGAGAAAAAAAGAGTGCAGTTCAACTTTAAAACCAGACGGTTTGTGGAGTAACAATATGAACAGTTACACCAGACAATATAAATATATATATATTAGAATTGATGCAATTATGGAAGATCTTTTCATGCAAAGCATAAAAAGCCTAACATGTCCAACATGTGCATTCAATTTGCACAATGCATGCAAAAGGCTTCCTTTGCATGCACAGATTTGCACAAAAGTACTTAAAAAGCCCCAAAAGCACCTGTTTCCCCGGGTTACCAGTGCAGTATAATAAATTCACCATCACTTTCTCAAACCACCTTTTCAAATACACCTTCAGCAGCCCGAAAAAGACCTGCCACAAAGTCACTGAAAAGCCAAAGTTGCTTTTAAGCTCAGTATCTCCACTTTAGTTGCCGTTTCATTATGAGGATGAAAGTCAGAGAATGGAGCAAGGACAAAACAAAGTTTCATCGGATTCAAAATGCCATTAAGGATTCTCTGCATACCCGAGCTGCTGTTTTCTCCTTCAACACCAAGCAGCCATGGATTACTGGTGTACTATGGTGTTGCAAAACAGCTAGCGATGTTCAGGTGTGAAGACTGAACAATAGGCTGGTGTAATTTCTTTAGCATTCAGAGCAACACCATTTACAATGGACGATTTGCTGTCAAAGGCAAAAAAACCACACATCGTAAAAGAATTATTTGGTCATGAGAACAAAGGTCATGAGAATGCATGGTCATGAGGCATTTTTAATTAAAATCTCAGGGTGTAATCGCTACTTGGACGGCATAGGATTACACAAAATTTAAGGGACAGTTTCAAATATGGTAATGGAAATTGCAAAATGTAAACAAAACATGCTAATGGACAGAAAAATATACACTTATTACTTCAAGCTCACTTTGAAGAATGTTTATGTGAGAGCCTGTTTTCTGAATCGCTCTGATTGTTTATCCTTACAGGATCTTTATCACACAATTCAGCCAAATTACAGTTTCCAAAAAATTTCCACAAAATGTTTGTCTAGTTCCAGGACAAATACTGATGCATACTTGAGAGAATCTGAAAAATCATGAGGTAAGTGTAGCAATAAAAATGGGTAGGAGTTAGACATGTTCCAAAGCACGTGATTGGTGAAACATGGTGATGTGTGCATGCATGCCTCTTAACCGAGCACTCAAATCATATCTGCTCAAAAAAAAAGAGGGTGACAGGTCACCATACAGCAAGACAACCAACCAAAGCACTAAACCACTAATTCAACTGTGGTTTTGGTGTCAAAGTGTGTGGTCAAGAGAATCACCTGACCTGCAACGTACTGAGGACAAAGAACCGCTGAAACAAACAGGAAATGAAAGCATGCAAAATGCCCGGTATTATTATAGATTATAAACTTCAGGAAGTCAAATTTCTTTGACTTAAATTTATTTCTCTTAAATTTAAAATTGAAATGATAACTTTTTTTTTACTCCGCTGACCTTCTTCATGCAACTTGGTTTGTGTATTAAAGTTATAATCAGAGATCTCATATGCTCACAGTTTTAGTTAGTTATTCACTAGTTAATAATCTGCACCCAGCGATACAGGAAAAGTGTGTGTCGCTTTTATTTGGAAATGTCGCTGGCATTTCCACTTTTCAGGAAAGTCACAATGTCAAAAGCCTTTGTTGACATGTGGTTAACAAGTCTGCCTCGCACCCCCAGGGTTAGGGGTTCAATTCCTGCCTCCGCTCTGTGTGCGCAGAGCTTGCATTTTCTCCCTGTGCTTCGGGGGCTTCCTCTGGGTTTCCTCCCCCAGTCCAAAGATATGTGTTATAGGCTGGTTGGCATCTCTAAATTGTCCGTAGTGTGTGATTGTGCCCTGCCCGTCCAGGGTGCCCCCCACCTTGTGCCCCACGTCTCCTGGGATACATAAAAAAAAAATTTTTTTAAGTTTATTTAATTTTCAATGGACAAGTTTTCAAGGGAAAAGTGTTTGTCTTGTGATCAGAAGATGGATCTGATGCATTTGTTTGACCCCTTTATATCAGAAAAATCTGGTCTCATTCTATTTCTCATTAGGAATTCTAGAAGAAACATTTGTGACAAAATTGAGACAATGATTAGAGTTGTGTAACCATGTCCTAGAAGATTTTGATGGTGCCTCCATGTTGTCGTAGCCTACAGTCATGTGAATCTTCCCTGAAAGTGAAAACCTTTTCCTTGAGTTTCCTTGTGATTTCTTTGTGATAAGTTTCACTGCTCCCTGTTTAAAAGTGCACATATTTGCCCATTTTGCCACCTTGCTTGCATCATAATGTTGCTTTGTACACAATAGCTGTGCATGTTATTTAACCATAGACCAGTAATTATTCAGTATATTACTGTGTAATGATTGCTGTCCTTTTGGGAAAGCATCATATAAATAAATGGACACTGTTTGAATTGATTACAACTACCATGAGCACTATCAGGCATTCCCATCATGGTAAAATTACAGTGATCTCATCTTCAAGTGCTAGATATTAAATCAGACTTTTTTTTTTAAAGATGGGTTCCCTTTTGAGTTCCTCTCAAGGTGTCTTCCTCAAGTTGTCTCAGGGAGTTTTTCCTTGACACTATCACCTCTGGCTTGCTTAATAAAGATATAAATCTATATCAGATTTCTGTAAAGCTGCTTTGTGACCATGGCTGTAATGAAATGTGCTATACAAATAAAACTGAATTGACCTTTCTGAAATGTTGGACTCAATAGTTTGTTCACAGTCCCAAAGTGACGACCTCTTAATCAATAATGTAGTGGAGTTATGCTATTTAATGCTTCAGCTTCCAGGACCTTCTGATTGGTCCAGAGTTACATCCTTTTAATAATCCATCACATTAATATTTGGATGGAGATATATATATATATGGAGACCACACACATTAAAAAAAGGTTCTTGAAGTTGTTCTTCTAGTGTATAAGCGCATGATGAATCTCTCCTAACATTTGTCACTCTGTACACTTCTGCTTATAGTCTGACACCCCTGAAGGCATTAAGAACTCAACAGGAGGCAAAACTCAACTATCAGCACTGATACAGTCACGGTCAATTTCTGAATTTTTCCACTGGGACTTTTGTCTGACGTTTTCACCTAGCAGGCCATCCTCCAGGCGAGGCAGCGGTACTGTGATGTAATTAGTGAGCCAGTGCTGCTCCAAGTCCCTGATGAGCAATCTTAAGGGCACCAGCTGTGTTGGTGGTACGTGGTAATTAATCTTCGCTTGAGCCACGCTACCTATGCTGTCTACACTGATCAGCTTCACTGCCTGTACCTTTTTCTACCCTCTCTCACTAACCTCTCTTTATCCAGGAGTACAGAGGGAACCCCACAGGGACAAGACACATAGGCTCAAGAGTAACAAAGCAACAGCAGCGAGTTCCCGTCACCACAACAATGCAAAATGGTACAAACAACATCCTTACTAAAGGCCACATGATAATCTTCAGCCACGCAGCATATAAAGATTACACTGACCTTTCTTTTCGGACTTGGGATTCTAAGTGAAAGATAAAGATATTGTAGATTTTGGTTCGCATGTTGGTTTCTATGCAGGCATGCTGAAACAAAAAGGCTATTGACAGCAAAATGAGACCATATCCATGCAGCAGAAGCATTCCAGAGAGTGCACTGGAGAACCGATCCCTGCCCTTGTGCATTCTTCTGCTGGACGACACCCTAATGGAAGGAAATAACCGGTGGCTTGTTATGCTGCATGAGGCATTCGTTTTTGCTGGCATGGTTTGGTTCCACTTGTCGCCGGAAACAAATCAAACAAGTTCTTCTGACTAATCACATTTATGCTACGATGAAGCATTTTTTCATGGGAGTGGTCTCCTCCAGGATGACTCCGCCCCCATCCACAGGGCACGAGGACTCACGGAAGGGTTTGATGAGGATGAAAATTATGTAAATCGTATGCTCTGGACTTCACATTTACCAGAGCTCAACCTAACAGAAGATCAATTTTAAATTTTGGAGCGACGTGTTAGACAGCGCTCTCCATCACCATCACCAAAATTATCAACAAAAAAAAGTACACGAGTCTGGCAGCTCATTGAGGCCCAACAACTTACTAACACACTTAAAGTTGTTTTTATGCCTCCTCCACTGAGTGGGAGAGTCATTATGTTTTCAGGATGTCCGTCCATCAGTCTGTTCATCCATCCTAGATTCTCGTTAGAAGAACCAATGGCTGAATGTTTGCAGGATTTATATGGAATTATTAGATTAGATTTTGGAATTGATCCAAACAGGATCAAGGTCATGGCAAGGTCAAATGTCTGAAAAGTTTTTTTCTTTAATAACTTCCCTCCCTCACATTTTAGTACTATACATAATATTAAAGGTAGTTCTGGCATACAAATTAGTAATAAGAAGGACTAGACATGTCAGCAGATGTGGCCCTGTTGACGCCACTGGAGTCGACTTACATTTACATTTATGACATTTGGCAAACGCCCTTATCCAAAGTGACTTACATTTATCTAATTTTTATACAATTAAGCAGTTTGAGGGTTAAGGGCCTTGCTCCATGGCCCAGCAGTGGCAGCTTGGCAGTGTTGGGATCTGAACTCATGACCTGCCAATCAGTAGTCCAACATCTTAACCACTGAGCTTCCACTGCCTGGCTTGTTTTTCTTTAATTTAGCCTATTTTGTTGTCTATCGCTTCCAAGATAGCAACATAGCAAGATAGCAGTTATTTTATGCTAAAACTATAAGATGTGCCTCATTCCTAATCCCTAACATGCTGTTCTTTTGCATAGAGAGACAATATTATTATTTAAAAACAATAAATATACTCCTAAAACAATCAATAGTGCATGACGTACATTTCAGTGCCTTTTACATGCTTAAAGCAAACTCAAAGCTGCTTACATCATCCAACTAAAAGTACACAAACAAAAATGTTTACAATGCTGGGTTTGGCAGCCGAAACCGTAACCGTGATACCCCTGCTGGTTCAATGCCCGCTGGTTCACAAACACATTTGTGGCATTGTGAACTTCCCGACACATTTCAGCCATATAAGTGGAGCCAGTGTGTATGACTGAATAGTGTGTGGATCAGTGAATCACTTTGCAGGTTTTCGGTTTTCTACCCGACATGAGGCAAGTGTTTGACCTTTAAACTTTAGGCATCATGAGTGGTGCCTAAAGGCACTAAGGACTAAGGTTATATGGTAAATTATACTGACAGATATTAAAAGGCGAAACAATAAAATGTTCTAACGAAATGAAACAATAAAATGTGCAAGAGGCAATAAGATGCTATTGCTGCTGTACAAACGCATTCTCCAAGACCTGATAAGGCGATAAACAAGAGGAACCTGATCTGAAACCCAACGTCAGAGCAAATTAGCACAGTCACACTGACTCAAATGGTTCTATATTATATTATTATCACATGGTAAAGTTTTCTCTGAGGAGACACTTATTTACTGTCTATAGAAGGTGTCTCCAGTGTCAGTGCTTACATCTGTACCTAAATTTTCTGAAATAGGAAAGTCTTGGCATGTTGCTGTTTCTCAGAAACATGACAAGCTGAATTTTCTTATTATCTTCAAGAAAGAGAATAAAAGAGAGGCTGGAAGGGCAATGAGTGTTTATAGCTGTTAGCCATTAGCCAAGTGATAACAGGTTTCGCAGATGTTCTACAACATTAAACCAACATTAGTCATAACATTTTATATATATTTTATATATATATATATATATATATATATATATATATATATATATATATATATATAATTTATATATATATATTTATGTACATATATATATTATATATATACACACACACACACATATACATACATACATACGTATACATACATATGTTTAATGTTGGTATAAAGTTGTGGAACATACACACACACACTCACCATCCACATAGAAACACCTGCACATTTTTGCAATTATCTAATCAGCCAATCATGTGGCAGCAGCACAATGCATAAAATCATGCAGATACAGCAGAATGAAGAAAACACCAGAATAAAGAAAAAGTGTGACCTCTTTGACTTTAACCGTGGTATGGTTGTGGGTGTTGGTATTTCAGAAACTGCCGATCTCCTGCAAAATGGTTCGAGCTGTCAGGAAGGAAATAGTAACTCATATAATCACACTTTACAACCGTGGTGAGCAGAGAAGTATCTCAGCATGCACAACACATCAAACCTTGAGGAGGATGGGCTACAACAGCAGAAGACCACACTGGGTAACAGTCCTGTCAGCCAAGAACAGGAATCTTGGGCATAGGTTCACCCAAACTAGACAGTTGAGCATTAGAGGGAAAAAAATCACCTGGTCTGTCACGTGTTTGGATGATTAGATAAATACATGAATGAGTAGGTGTGCAATTGTTCCTAATAAAGTGCTCAGTGAGTGTATATACAGCATATATGGTGCATTGTCCTTTTATTTCAATAAATACAAAAATATTAGTGTTGGCAAAATGCCGTGGTAGAAGAAGAATAAAACACCTCTGGATGTGCTGGTATTGGAATACAATCAGTATAATTTGGGGAAGTAACAGTAACTCCACTAGTCATCTAGCTGACTCCACCCCCTTGTTGATTATTTTCCTGTCACAGACAGCACTCCCTGTCGTGTATTATTCCTTAAATATTGTACAAGGATAGCAAAAAGACAAAAAAGGTTTATCTATTAGGGTTCAGTTTGTTAAGAAGTGTTTTTAAGTCAAATATCACCTCTAAACTAAAGGAAGCTGTCTGAATCAAAGCAAAATGTGTCAGAGAGAAAGTCTATAAAAGAATTTAAACATTTAAAAAAAAAGTGTCCAGAACTGAGCCTTGAGTCTATCTGTGTCTGCAAAAGTGCTCAAAAATACCCATATCCGTATCTGTATTCTTATTTCAACCTGAACTGTGCGCAGTCTATACCAGAAAGAAACACTGGAAAAAACTGAGGCAGAAATGGCAGCACTGTCAGTGTGGTGTGTGAAATTGGATAAGCTCTGACAGTTCCTCAACCTCAGTGACATCAGTCCAGTTCATAATTACTTTCAAATAAAGAGGTGCATGAGACTGTTTTTTTTTTTCATCCGGCACATGCATTTACTATTTTTGCTTAGATAGCTAGATAAATAGCCTTTATTGATCCTGAGGGAAATTGCAGCGTTACAGTAGTGGTAAAAAAAAAAAATATTTACAGGTAAACATACATAAACATTTTAAATAGCACAATGCAAAAAAATAGTATAATCTAAAGAGATGGAGCATATCTCTACACATAAAATATGTAAACAAACTCTGTAAAGAATGCATTTAGATGTGTGCAAATGTGCAAGAATGTGGAATGTGGAACTATTACTACTACTACTCCTAATAATAATAATAATAATAATAACCACAGGAACAATAACACTAATAACACTAATAACAATAACAACAACAACAACAACAACAATAATAATAATAATAATAATAATAATACAAATAATAATGGCAATAGCAGCAACACAGGTTTGTATCTGCCCCTTGACCTTTTCTGAGATTTTACTCAAAAAATAAACAAACTACTAGCCTAACATATACTGTCCCTTTACTAAGGATGAATGAATGAATGAATGCTGTAAGTGCATCTTCAATGTTAATGCTCTTTCCTTGTTCCACGAGCGTCAATCTGCTTGCTCACACTTGCTCTCCTATTCGTATCTGTATTTGTATCTGCTTGCAACGCATTATCTGTTCATTCTGAATAATGTATTCATGTTTAGATACATCCCTAATACACACAAACATTAGTTCCTTCACTTTTCATTCTTACTCATTCAGGTTTCTCAGGCTCATCACAGTGCAAGAACAGACTAGAACAAAAATAACTCAATATCCAGCATGTTCAGCTTTTTTAATCAGATATACCTGTGGTTGTTTTGTGTGTTAAAAAATAACAACCAACTATTCTTACAAAGAATGTACGTACACTGGCACAGTTAAAGCCAACAGCGTTACGATTTTAATATCTACTCTTGTGTAGTGTAGGAAGTATTCTATCTACAACACGTCTATAACATGTACAGGATCCAGTCCATCTGTGAAGGTCAAAGTTGCATGTTGATAGTTCTTTGAAACTGACCAGGTCGTGAATGAATTTCCGTCGAAGTGAAATATTTTCCGTGTGGTGTTGCATTGTTACCTAAACATGCACTGTTCAAGAGAAACTTTCCATTCACAAATCTCCATTACACAGTTATTTGAGATGGTGGTGCATAATCAGATAACCTCATAGGCTATCTGTTGTTAAATGATTATAAAGTGTCTCTGGTTGCGTTCAAACAGCAGTAATCCGATTTGTTTTGGTGGATCCATGAAGATTATGGCAGATGGAGAAAAACAAAATCCAATCTTATTCAGGTCACGTTTGAAAAAAAAAAAACGATGCGGAACAGATTTATTGCTGTGCCTTTCATATGTTTGCCTTTCATTCAGTTGCATGCCACGACTTTACCTCGGAAACATGCGACAGGAATAACAACATGAGGCAAAACAAGCATGAAAGCAGGTCAAAGCAGGAGACTGAACAACAAAAAGGTGGACTTTTGTTTTCTTTCGTTAAAAGCACACCCAGGAGAACAGTAACACGAATATCAGTCACAATATTTATGTTGAATACAGAGAGAACTGTGACTAGACACAGACCTTATATACAGTAAACCATTATATTCAGCAAAATTCCTACAGTCCTAACCGTATACAAGGAAATATGATATGCGAGCAGACACAACTGCAGTCCGAACAAACATTTTAGAATTAAACACCTGTAATGCAGACATGTTATGACACAATCTTACATATTGGATTTCTATGAGCTATCGCCATTGGCGACTCTGAATGCTTAGCTAAAACATACTTTGTTAATTAATAGAATAAAATGAAAAAAAAACTGAAAGGAAATTCTCTTATATCATGTACTTTCATATTTTGAACTGTATTAAGACACCTTGGATATGGGGAATACTGGGTTGTAGTTTCTGTTTGTGTGTCTCTGTGCTATTAAATACCTATGATGAATGTATACATTTAATTACCTCTTTAAATAACCTGATCAACTGCCATCCTTTCTTATAGCTGGCACATGTATTTTCTGTCTCTTGAAAAGACTTATTTTCATAGTGTGCTGTGTGTTTTGTTTTGTCTATCTGTCTGGCCCCTGCACCAGTAGAAACTGTCCACGCACTGCTGTTATCAATGTGTATAAATACTCTTGGTTTGCATGAATACACTCGGATGTCTATTTGAGCATGCATGTGATAGTGTGTGATATGATATTTTAGGCTCCCCAGATCGATCTGAAACGCTCTGAGGAGAACCACACTTTCTAAGCACAAAACTAAAAGTTAATAGAAGTAATTGTAGAACAGGCTGGAAGGCATGACAGAAGATCTGAAAGGCATAATCTGAGATTCCTGAGATACATGGAAATCTAACAGTTTGGTGTCAGAAGTGCGATTAATCCGGCCCATGTAAGTGTTTTTCTTTCCTCCTTGGTGCGGTGTAATTCCGAACCCATAATTACATAATCTGAGATTTGGAGATTCGTGAGATACATGGAAATCTAACAAGTACAAAGGTATGGAAATGGAACCAAAAAAAAGGGCAATCACAGCCCAAAATCGCACTTGTGATAGCATCAACCTAACCCTTTGTTCACACTGGTAAGTGACAGGCAAGCCTTCCTTTTATGTGCTCATGCACTCAATAACGCTGAAACGACAACCATTTGCATTGAGATTGTTTCAATTCTATGTAAAATTACAGTTGACGTGATAAAGCAACAAATGAAAACCACAGGCTTGAATGATTCCTCGGACCAATCCTATGGCGCATGTGGTCTGATGTTTCTTTACTTTAATTCCTACACGCAATTCGTTCCATCCATTTTCCATACCACTTATCCTACTCAGGGTCGCGGGGAGCCTGGAGCCTATCCCAGGGAACTGGGGGCACAAGGCGGGGGACACCCTGGACGGGGTGCCAACCCATCGCTGGGCACAATCACACACACATTAACACACTACGGACAATTTTGAAATATCAATCAACCTACAATGCAAGTCTTTGGACTGGGGGAGGAAAGTGAAGTACCCAGATGAAACCCACAAAGCACGGGGGCACAGTGCACACAGGGCAGAGGAACCGCCAACCCCAGAGGTACAAGGCAAATGTGCTAATCACTAAGCCACTAAGCCACCATGACCCCCTGCAAGAGAAAGAAAACTTTATAACCATGATTTCATCTTAAAACTTGGAAGGAAGTAGCAGAGATTGTTGGTGTAGTTGGTGAGTGTATGTAGCTGATACGCTTAGCTTGTTTTGCATACTGGCAACGAAGCCAGTAAAAAGCTTTGCACTTAATATGATAATCAAGCAAACAACTTTCACAGCATTTAGTGTATTATTTAATTTGGTTCATTAATTGGTTATTTAAATTGGTTCATTTTTGAATAGCTACTAGTGTTTCTCACCAGAACAACAACAAAAAACACAGCGCTGGGAAATGCACACCCACAAGAAACAGTAAGTTTCAAGTAGCACACGCACATCTACACACACACACATTACACACAGATTTATGCGGTTATAAGGTTCACAATAGCAGTTTGTACGAGCGAGTGATAAACAAGAGTGGTGCTTTTTCACTGCAAACAATGAACAACACGAGATGGGTAAAGAACGCGACACACTCAAGTTTGCTTTATGGACATGATGACAATGCACATCCTTACATCCAGCCTCCAACACACACACACACACACATACACATAGAGGAAATATACACTTATTTGCATTTTGCTTTAAATATTGTCATCGTACGAAGTGGCATTTTAAGGGCCAGACTGTGACATTCACTAACTCACAAATATTAAGAAATGTGTGTCCACTGATCACACCGGACCCCAACAGTGCAGAAACAAGATCATGAACGAACAGCTAACCGTGGACAACACCATGGACTGCTCATATGTTCCATGAGCACAATGGAAAGCTTTCAAAAGAACCATTTTTTGGGCTACACCTGATTGTCTCAGACAAGCCAGACCGGTCTGACACTTTCTCCCTCACAGTCTGGGTCTCACTCTCTCTCTCTCTCTCTCTCTCTCTCTCTCTCTCTCTCTCTCTCTCTGACACACACATACATACACTAGACTGTTTATAAGTGTGTAGTTAACAAGTTCTCTCCTTTGTACTACAGACGCAAAGATGTGTCAGTGATGCAATGTTGCTTTAGAAATATATATATATATATAAGAGCTTTGTCATATAAGAGGTTTTGTCATTGAATGCAGAGGTATTACATCAAGTGCCACCAGAACAGTGGTGGAAGGAAGAATCCAGTGTATTGCCTGTAGGCTACCTGTAGAGCCTTCTAATGTCTGGCATGGTCCAGACAGTCTCAGTAACAGGTACCCATAGACTTTAGGCTTCCTAGTGAGATTGTTTGTAGGCTGCACTATCGAGGAACATCCTTAACCTCTCTAAAGACTAGTGCCTATAGTCTCCCTAATGCAGAGCGTATGTAAGCTTCTTAAAATAAACCCCAGTTGGTCTCTATTCGTAAAACAGAGCGTTTGTTGTCTAATGCTCTCTCTTGTGAGGAGCCCTAAGATGATACCCTAAAGATCAGTGCCTATAATCGCCCTTGTAAGGAGTACATGGTCCCGTAGGCTCCCTATGAAGCTGCACCCTAATAAGAAATACATACTCTTACTAATACAGAGCGACTGTACGGCTTGGACCTTGGTCTCTGAAGAATAATGCCCACAGGATCCCTAATGCAGAGTACCAGGAATCTCCCTAACGCAAAGAGCATGTAGGCTCCCTAATGCTGACCACAGGCTGTTTTTCGAACAAGACGCACCATTAGGTTCCCTGGAAAAATTTTCCTAAAGAGGGCACGTGTATGCATATTGATATATAATATAATATAACATAAGATAAGATCATATTTCCTGGTTTGTAAAATGTCTGTGGTGTGGTGTGGTGTGGTGCATGAAGAGCTTCCACACCATTTTCTGACTAATTAGACATTTTCTCATATGGAGAGGGTCATGCTTTCAATCATGCAAGTTTGCCAAGATGTCCCAAACATCACGTACACAAAGAAGAAAAGAAAAATATATTATAACAAAGGAAGAAGAACTAGTTAACTCAACAGAATGTACGGCAAAGGTTTTAAAGCAATACTGAAAATCACATTCGAATGATTTCGATCTGATTGTGCATTATATTCATTTCGTGTGTAGCGTACATGTGTGTTTCTTTAGGGGCTGTTTTAAAAGGTTTGCCCCTGGCCTGGGTAACATGAATGGCAGCCCTGCTCGTACGCTACCTAATTCTTAAAGTATTCATAGGCCCAGCTAATATCAAATGCCTTGCCCTTTTCTTGATAGCAGTCACCTAAGTAGTAGCCTACTCCTAGACGAATGATAGTCGTCGACACACCTGTTGCCTTTTCTGTTCTTTACTCCTCTATAGCAACTCATACATAACCCATACATAACCCTTCTGACACACACTGATAAACAATGTCGAGCAGAGGCCACCACCCTACACAGAGTCCAGTTCCACCCACACCTTACACACATGACAGACCTCATAAACCTCTCTGCACACCTTGATCAACTGGATTAGGTGTGGTAGGAAAGGAGGGTGGAAATCAGCTCTGACAGGAGGGGTGGTGAATACTGATCTACAGGTTTCTCAAGCGTGTAAGCATTAAAAAACAAGTTAACACACTGTACAACTACAGCAAATAGTTTTAAAACAGGTGCATCATGGACAACAGCCGAATTGCAAACGACTCCCTTTATACGCGCACTATATAGTACTGCTAATGTAATGCTTTTTCACACCCTACCTAGTGCACTATATATTGAATTTGGGATTTGTCGGTCAAAATGAACGGAGAGCTGTCATCTCTATAACTGTTTAGTTTTTATTTTAATGAATTACTTATTGTTTAATTCAGTAAAAGTGCGTACCTCTGTGTGAATCTGTGTGCAGTCCTTGTCTATATCACCGATGTAGTACTGCTCCAGCCACCGCCGCGCGTTCTCCGAGTGCCGGTGCGGAGGTCCGTCCAGCTGCCGGCTGATGTCGCTCCCAGAGCGGCGTAAAATCAGCGCCTCTCCGCCCGGGTGCATCCGCAAGAAACTGGTCACATCGTACACCCGCGTCCCCACCAGCACCCAGCATGATTCCTTCGTGCAGTGTCTCGCAACTTCTTGCTCCGAGAAGTAGCGAGTGGACACTGAGGGAGACATTTTTTAAATTTATATATGTGTATAAGTATATATATATATTATAAAAATATATCCAGGTATCTGGTAGGATAAAACTGGAGGACTTTTCTTGGCTCCCCCGCTGAGCGTCCAGCTAAGCGCTACTAGCTTCTGATTTTTCCAAACCCACGTCTTAGTAACCAGCTTATTAGTATCTCATGAATAATTCATGAGCTAGGTCTTGTAGGGGTTTGGTCTGGCTAGATACACCTGTTACACCAAGTATGAAAAATCAACCAATAAATCACTTCATTTGAATTTTTCTTCGATGAATTAAAAATGTGCTTGTTTAGTTAGCTTGTTTTATATATATATATATATATATATTTTTTTTTTTTCAAAAAAAGTAGAAGAAGAAAAAAAAGGAATTTCAAAACGGTGTTTAGTGCATGCTAAACTTCCTGATTGTGGCATTTCCGCCTACTGGCATCTGTTTGCATATATTCAATTCCATCTGTTTGAGAAGGTAGAAAGATAATAACTGATAACAACGTTTACCTAAGGCTCGTCTGTTAGATGTTTTTTGTTGTTGTTGTTTTGTTTTGTTTTTTTAAATCAGGTAATGGTGTTTAGTTGAACAATTGTGAAACATCACTGTGACTCGTCGTTTAACCCGAGATGATGGGTAATGTTTGAAACAAGAGCGCCCCCGTGACCAAAACAATCTGGTCAAAGGAGAGAAAACCCCCACAAACCGCTGGCTCTGTTATATATAGCCCAGTGTGGTGGTTCCTAAACCCTATCCTGCACATTTAGGTGTGCTCCAAACACACTTAATTTAATCAAACAGCTAATTTAACAGCCCTCTCTTTAGTTGAAGTGAGTGTTCCCCTGGTTCAAATGTGCAGGACAAGGGGTACTCCAAGATCAGGAATGTCTTAGCATACATGTTCCTAACTTTGGTCCTGGACGACCCATTTATTTTACATATACATTTATAAATATATTTATACATAGGGACTTACATTTCTCGCATTTATACATCTGAGCAGTTGTGGGTTAAGGGCCTTGCTCAAGGGCCCAGCAGTGACAGCTTCATGGTGCTGGAACTCATGACCTTCTGATCAGTAGTCCAGCGAGCCCCTGTCCTATACATTTGAGCACATCTGATTCCATCCATCAATCCATTTTCCATACCTTTTATCCTACACAGGGTCATGGGGAGGCTGGAGCCTATCCCAGGGAACTCAGGGCACAAGGCGAGGTGGATGGATGGGGTGCCAACCCATTGCAGGGCACAATCGCACAATTTCGAAATGGCAATCAGCTTACAGCACATGTCTTTGAACTGTGGGACGAAACCAGAGTACGTGGAAGAAACATCCGAAGCACAGGGAGAGCATGCAAGCTCCATGCACGCGAGAGCGGAGACAGGATTCAAACCACCAACACCAGAGGTGCAAGACAAACGTGCAAATGTGCTAGCCACTAAGCCACCGTGCCACCCACATCTGACCCGTAAACAGAAGGGTCACTGCAAGTCAATATAAAGTTATTCCTATCGGGATGGGAGTGGACTCCATTCCATCCACAGGGCACATGGACTCACTGAATAGTTTGATGAAGATGAAAATGATTTAAATCATATGATATGGCCTCCACACTCACCAGATCTCAACCCAATTGAACACTTATAAGAGATTTTTTTTTAGTGATGTGTTAGAAAGCACTCTCCACCACCATCATCAAAAGCGCAATTGAGAGATTGTCTTTTGGAAGAACGCTGTTCATTGCTCCAATACATTTCCAGAGAATTGTAGAATCTGTGCAAAATTGCATTAAAGCTGCTATAGTGACTTGTGGTTGCCCAGCACCTTGTTCTTTGCCCTTTAATTTGTTACCCATAAATAAAACAAAAGTTGCTTTACTTTATTTTTATTTAAAAAAAAATAATAAACTACAGCCCATGCTGTCACTACACTTGTCATGTACTTGGCCGTAAGACTTGAATGACTTTTGTCCCTCATATACTGTAGCATTTATGGAGAGGGCAACTGGGTCGGCTGGTTTTAAGGCAGTAAATAATTCACCAAGATTGAAGCATGATTTTTTTTTTTATTTATTTATGCGAAACATTGAGGAGCATGGGGTCATTACTTAGCGATGCCTTTGTCTCTAGCAGATAATGTTTTTTTTAAATGAAGACATCTTTCTTATAAGGTATGTAACTCAGGATTGCACTAAATAATAACTTTTACAAATATCATACCTTTATTACTCAACCTCATAATTGAGCACTCTTGCAATAACCACCTCTCAGTTGTTTAATGAGTCAGTAATCTATTTACAATATGACAACACTTATTGTCACAAGTGGGGAAATTTTTCTTTGACTTTTCAACCAACTTGAAAAATCGACTTGTTATTCTTAGATTAAAAAATACACACGCCCTTTTTTTCAGATAATGCAACACTATGCACTGCACTTTTCTTCTTAAGAACTGCATGAAGACCTGCACGAGGAGAATACATGGCATATACACAAGGAATATACAGATTACAAACCATCTCAAATATCACATGAATTCCACATTGTTTGCTCTCAGCATACCCACTAATCTTCAACCTGTGGTATCGTTCAGGATGACTTAATTGCTAAATCGGCTTGCCATCATCTTGTGCAGACTTTCAAAGAACAGGTTATGTAATGTTTAGTTTATGTATCTGACTTCCTCCAATATCTCCCATCAAGTTGGACAGCTTTCAAGTGCAAATGGACATGGCTACACATCATTTTACTCCAGTTTCACCTCCAGGCTGCAGTATTGGTCAGTGAAATCAGTCTGCTATTGCCGGAGATGAACTGGAGCACAGTAGTGTGATCAAACATGTATCCACAGTTCAATAGATCAAAAATCACATAAAACCACTTGTTTGAAACCCTCATACTTGCTAATCTTCTTTGTTAGAAGATACCACAGATTAAAAGATCAGCAGATCTGCTGAGAACAAAACACCATGATAAACAGTTCTAAAGTTAGATGCAAAATGTCACAGAACGTGTTCTTTGAAAAACTCCAGGTCTATTTTAAGTTACAGAAAAGCATGCTCCCTGCAAACACATTCCTTCATGAATCAATTCATGCATTAAAAATGAAGAACCTTCTACAGGTGAAAGATTTCACATATATATTTTAATAGAATATCTTACTTAAAATCCACATAAACCCCACTGGAAGCATTGCTATGTCTTTGTGTTAATGTGGCTATTGGGTAATTGTAGACGTTAGAGAAAAGGTTCATGAAAATGATCATGAGAGAACCAAGTGTCAGTTTTAGGTTTTAGCTGGCTGTATGCCATAAATGGATTTAGAGTTGTAGGGCAGGTTCTATAAACTTAAAAGGATATGTTATTCAAAAATCCTAGCTTCGATAAGTATGAATAAATGTTGGCATGGTACATTACATTCTTGATTTATTTATTGTCTGGTTTGACGAGTTTTGTCCTTCTCTAGCTGTGCAAAGGTTATTGTATGAGGCTAAATAAAAACATTCAAAATGCAACATGAACGAGAGATTATTACTATTCATATGTATTTCAAATATTGACCCTGTAAAAAAAAAAATGTATTAGTATATTAGAGATAGGTTCTATTTAATGCACTTTTTTGACTTAAGCACCATATGTTGAGTTTGCACATGACTGTAAAGAGGAAAGTCTTCTTATTCTGTATACAGAAATTAGATGAGATATGCTCATTTAAATATCGATGGTCATCACAATTTGTATTTTGAAAAAGAAGCCCTGAAGTTTGTTATAAATATTCAGACAATGTAAATTTAAATACATTGGAACAATTATTAAGTAATTTATAAAGCTCCATTAAAGACAGCCAAGATACACAAATCCTGTCATCTCATCAGCTAAATGTAGCTTTCTCACAAATTGTAGCAAATGAGAAATTCAGAAATATGCAAACTGTTTGAATTTCACAACAATGTTGATATAGTACACTCGCAGAAAAAATACTACACAGTGCCTTTACATGTCACTGTGGTGCAACATTCAGGGGGACCTGACTGCACCTTTAGTGTCTATCTTTTACCTAGAAAGGTACAAGAAGTGTACCTTTAAATTATTACTTGCATTAAGGAGCAATTATGTACTGTACTTTAAATCATTTTAAAAGTACACTATATTCACATTACCAGGTAAAAGATACATACTACAGGCATACTACAGCTACAAAAAAAAGTTCTAGAGAGTGCATGGAATTTGAGGTATTATTGGAGGTATTATTATTAGAAATCAGAAACACCAAAAAAAAAACAAAAAAAACTGTCCACTTTTTTACACACATTTTAGGTAAAAGTGTACCTAAAATCTGGTACCTACACAAACAGACCTTTCAAAACTCTGAGTTAAGACAAAATATTTTTTCACATATCCACTTGCATACGAGTGTAGTACATGGGCCTGTTTATCTCATTTGCTATTTTTAGATTTCATACTTAATACATAGTAAACTGTGTTTACTGGTTTGTATTTCTTTTAGCACATTATAGTTGGCTGGACAGCTGGTAAAACCTGTATGTTGAAGTCAGCCAGAACGTGCTTGATTTGGTTTTTAACTAGTCTATTGCTTTGGGTCTAAACTGTGGAACCTGTACTGCCCTTGTTTGGGTTTGATCACATGTGTGTTGATACAGCTAACCGTTCATTGTTGCTGTGGAATGAGGTTGTTTTTTTTTCACACAGTTGTTCATAAGCTTCTAGATCCTCACTGATTTATATACAGGTTTGTTTTTTTTTTTAGCACTGAGAGACCTCGTCAAAATCCACTACACCCATCAGACTCAGCAAATCACTATCATTCAGGTTTATTTATTTGGCATACGCTTTTATCCAAGTGAGGCTAAATATAATCCAACAATCCTTACTCCAAATTTAGGGTTTCCTCCCGTCTCACAAAAACATGCCAGTAGGTGTATTGGCAAGATGAACTGCCCCATGCATGGATGTCTGTGTGCCTTGCGATGGGCCGGCTTCCAATCCAGGTTGTATTCCCACCTTACGACCGGCTCCAGATCCACAGCGACCTTGACCAGGATAAGCGATTACTGAAAGTAATTTACCCATCATCATATAGTGCTTTACATATGTTTACACTTCTCATTTGGCAAACGCTTTTATCCAAATAGGCTTACATGAAAGGGGAAATCCAATCCAAACACAGAGATGAATCATTTGGAGTTTGTTTAAGGACACATCAGTAGCTCTCTAGCAGTCCTGATATATTAGTGACAGTGTAGCGCCGAACAGTACACAGTTCTAGTGTGGAAGTGTCAGATATAACAGGTAGTGCAAAAGAATAACAATATAATAAAAATGCTGTTAATGTAAACATATCATACTATGACCTAGTATTCAGCAGATTAGCTTATACTATAAATGGACATAGCAAGTATTGCGGTAGCAGCCAGGTAAGGAGTATAGTGGTGACAAGAAATTATATATGATATTTTAAGTACATTAAGTACAAATAGGTATTTTGTGATTAGGCTAGTATGTTTACCTTTACTACCCTAATCACAAAATACTTATCCTGAGGCCTAGAAGCACTTTTTTTTATTGCTATGTTGAAGCTTCCAAATCAAGGTCGACAAGCCCCTGCTTCCAGCCAGACTCCACCTTTTTACATCCCACAAGGTCCTGTTTCCATTCAGATCCTACGCTAATTCCAATCTCCACAAGCCCCTGTTCCCACTCAAATTGTTCTCTTGCCATCCTCAGTGTAGTCTTGTAAGCCAGACTTCTAGCTATCACAAGAGAGTTTGGTAGTTTTCATTAATTAATGTGGCCAAGAGCTGCCAGACTTGACAGGAAGAGGCCATTAGACTGACATTGCAAATGGCCAATTACAGAGAGTCGTTTCTGCTGGACTTGAAGTGTGGGGAGATGGTAAAAAATTGGGGAACTGTCACAAAAAACAGACACATATGCAATAGCCTTCAGCTATGCCACACAGAAAGACTGACTTGTGAGAATATAGGAAACAAAAACAATGAAACTGGATAACTCTACAAGCCCATAAATACAAGGCTTTTCCTGTAGCAAACTGGCAAACATATGAGCATATCTTTATTTGCCAGTAACTGCTTTCAGTAAAAAAATTTAATAGCTTTTAAAGCCAGGTTATCATGAATTTCACAAACTTGTTAAATCCAATGTTTATATATCCTTCTCCGAAAAGATGACTGTTATCATGGTTTGTTTCCACACCGAACTGAGAATAAAATCAAAGTACAAATATGCAAAGGTGTGGATGACCAATAGAAAAATCCTGATAGATGTATCCAGGTAAATGTATCAGTTTTCATCAAGACAGTCTGTGTGTAGAACATCTGATACTGGGAGTATACTGAGGCTTACTGGAGCCTTATCCTGGCATCATGATACCTATAAATACCTGTTACCACTTCTTCGTCGGCTGCTATTAATTCCTTATTATTAACTCATAATAAAACTTAACATCTATCAGCAACTCAACAATGAAACTATCAGAGATGAGCAATGGTTAATATCATGAGGTCCTCAAACACCCAAAATAATCAAATTAACACATTTGTTAACAGCAAATAATCTGATGTGGACAAAATGAAACTTTATATTGATGTATTTTTATCTTTGAAGGAAAACAGTGGAGAAGTCTTAGCCATGCTCACGCATATATACCATACAATCTACAAATCCTAGAGTATCTGATATAAAAAATAGTGATTCCAATGGTGAGTGGACTTGCTGAGTCTTGGTTCTGTTCTTATTAGAATCTGTTTTTAATGGGTATTAATACTATTCTTGCCACTGTTCACATTAGGTTGCTCATTGCGCATTATAGCATTGATGTCTGAAAAATAAGTTGCATGTATGCAATCTGTAACATAAAAAGCACTACTCTATACATCTGTGTTATTCTAAATAAAGGAAGCAATAATCTTATATAGTGACATTGTATGTTCATGTCACATTGTTAGCAAACTGATTAGGCCAACTTTGTCCAGGTCTATCCTGCTGGTTATGGCCACCTCATCGCTGATCAAGCTTGAGTAAGGCAGGATTGTGCACGTAATTTATTCCAGACAAAGGCTGTCATCCATTTCAGCTTCCTAGAAGGTTGCTTTGTTCCTCACCCATGGGCATCTAAATTTACCTGCAGGGGACAAAAGGAGCTTTAATAATTGATAGAATGCTAGTGCTTTAATAATTGATTTTTCAGTGCGTGGGGTGTGTCCATGGACGAGGGAATGAAGTCACCTGGTGATGTCAGCACAGGGAGTGGAGCATGGCTCTGATAGGTCTATGTCGCATGGATGCTGAGAGGTGTAGGTGTGCTATAGATGCAATTGTGCCATTCCAGATAAAAAAAGGAGGTAGAAGCTGCACGTAACTGACACAAGATCCTCATTTCAGAACAGAGACTCGCTCAATGGCCACGGTAGTCCCGGTAAGTACTGAGACTTGTACAATGTTATGCTATTACTTACTATTTACTATTTCTTTTATTACCATGCTGTTATTATTATAGCTTTTGTTATACTTAGACTATTATAAAATTGGGTCTAAATTACTATGTGATATAGTATGATACTAAAGTACATGATGTCCCAAAAGTCTCCATACATATGGGACTATGTTTGTCAACACGTTGGTTGTGTCTTCATCAGTGGATATTCGTGGATGTCCATTTCTCGGTTGGTCCGCAACACTTCCAGTCTTTTTGAAGTTTTAAATAAGTTTGGTAACAGCGTCGTATGTGATGTGCTTGCCATGTTTCCTGTTAAATTCCATCGTGACCTTGAGACAGCTTCCCAATTCAGCCATGAGAATGATTTCAATACGTCCTTCTTTTGTCAAAGGCGTTCTTAAAGCCATTCTGAAAAAAAACCCCTTATAAACTGTTATTACTGTTATTATTATTATTATTATTATTATTACTACGACTAATTCAAAATGAATTAGAAAATTAAGATCAAAAGTGTTTTGAGATTCTTTGTGAAGAAGTCTGTAAAGTTTGTAAAGAAGTCTGTGTGTTAAATATAAGGACAGGACACATTAACAACAACCATTAACATGCATTAGATTTGTCCTAAAGTTGCTAAATTAATATATTATAAAAGTTTAACAGAATATTCAGCGGAGGCCTGACGTTTGCTGTAGTCTAGCTGAACCGAGTTGTTTTTAGCCTGTGTGGTGTGATTTCCTCCCTCACTGCTCTGCACTGATCAGGTGTCATTTAAAAGAGTCTTTTGTATTGAAGTGTGCTTGCTGTTTTCTGGCAGGCCCAAGTGTGTGTGTGTGTGTGTGTGTGTGTGAATGAGTGAGAGTTTCAGTTTCACAGAATGTAGATAATGAATTGCCTTACTGTCTGAAGGCAACAGGGCTCTGCAATGAATCTTCTGCATGTCTTTGCCACTTTGCCACAGTGTGCTTCCTGCTACGCCAGCAGCCGAGTCCAGCCATTGGGTTTCTTCGGTAGGGGGCCTAGTGGAGCATACATGTCCCTGTTGGTCTATCATGGACCCCGAGGGGCGCCACCACCCACTCTTGCCCACCACGCACCAAATATGACCCTGCGGCAAATCTGTCACATGTTACGGCTCATGCGGCAAGTACGACACAGGGAAGCAGCCGCTGCAGCTGCGGCCACAAGGTGAGGTTTAACCTTCAAGGGGTCAGAACCTGGCTTGAGAACCTAGAGAGGTAGCAAACTGATGTTGGTCTATCATCTATTTTGACCCTCTCTATACGGTACAATGATGGGTAAATGTAGGCAGAGGGACACTTTCATAACAACCCTTTCAGCATCAGGCCAGCACTGACTTAAGAGAATGGCTGACTTTAGGTCAGTGTTGGCCCAAGGTGTGCCCACCATTGGCTGATATTTCCTGAAGCTGTCTGAACATTACCAAAATGGATTTAAAATTGGCTGAAAATATCAGTTTGCTACCTGGGTAGTGTCTTCCCTACTTCAGTTTAGGAGGATGTTTTGACCATTATGTTAAATGTATGGGATTTCTGACTGGGAAAACCACTGGGATACCACATCTTGAGATCTTCCATTCTAAAGTGCTATGACAGGACAGTCTAGTTGAATCAGGTCTCATTTGGACTGTTATTATCTCTAACGAGAATTTCGCTGCGTTATAGACCATGAAAAGTGTTGCCATTTTTTTAGTATTCTGCTTTTGCAAGAAATTGAGATTTATTTTTCAGTTTTTTATTGGACCCATGGAATTGGTGGTTCATTTACCTCACCATTTTAAGTGAACAGACTCACAGCAACAAGTCAAAAACCAAATCATAGTCTTGTCGGCCTTGCTTTTTGCATTCTGAAAATTGCTTTGGGTGGAAAAACACTCCTTCAGAAGAGCTCACTCACACTCTAACGCATGGACAAAAAAAGCAAGCAATCCAACAAGCAGAAGATCTAGCAAATAATACATACATAAAAAGCTAACACATTACAATAACATTATACACACTGTATCTACAGCTGGGTATGGCAAATTATAAAAATGTGAAATTATAGAGCAGGTTTGATTAAGTTTACCCCTATGTTTTAATTAATACATTAACTAACAAACGTACTAACGTACTTAAGGTGGTCGTTATTCACACATGAATTCACAAGACTCACGTCGTAGTTAAGGTTAGCTCTTCATTAGTTCGTGATTAGTACATGCCTTAACTCATTATTACTTCATATTTGAGTAAGTATTAATTTATGTACTGTTATTCTAAAGTGTTACCCATAAAAATACCCATAAAATCCTTTACATTTTTTAATAATAAAAAACAACCTACACTTTAATTAAACTCAATAAAGAAAACAAATAGGTTGTTTATAGCCTCTTTAAGTTTGTTTCCACAGTCTGAGTGATAAGTGATAACTAAATTCTGGCTTGAATCCTTTTATTTATTTATTTTTCAGAAAGCTTTTTTTTTTTTTTTTTCCAGAAAGCTCATGTGGGCACAGTATGAAGTTTGATGAGACATAAAGACCATGTTCATTAACGTGTGATGCATTTACACTGGTCAGGGTTGCGCTGGTTTAAATTAGGCTACTAGTTTGTTTTTATTTTTGGAAATAGTACCAACTTAAAATAGGTACATATTGAGTATTAGATATGAGGTACAAACAAAATTAATAACAGTGTGAGCAGGATTAAAGAAGACAGTCTGGGAAACATCTGTAGGTTAGACCAATTAAGGCCACACCCACAGATACAGAGTGAGGTCTTATAGTTCAGCTCTTTGTGCTGTATTTATCTGATGGACTTTTTCTCTGCTTTACAGGAAGCAGGCTGCTGGTTTGGCCGCACCAAGTTCTCCCTCACAGAAGCACTGCCTTCCAGGCTTCCTGCGACGTCGACGACCCAATAACATTAAGAAAGTGAGTTAAGTGTGGTCGTTTCTGCAGATCCTTCCAGCAGCCCTGCAGTAACCTCATAGAGGTGCATGCTTTATTCGAGTCTGGAGCCCCCTCCTAGATTACTGGGAGTGGTACAGTGATGACACGTCCTTCGCTTTTGTTTGGGTGGTCATCTGTTCAGCATTCAAACCACTCGACCGAATCGATTCAGCTCAGGAGAAGAAGAGAAACTGAAGATATCCAACCTGTGTACTGAAAAGTTACATTTGTCCCCAACAAGATTAGACCTCATTTGAACTGGATTTCTTTCTTTTTTGTGCTTTGTGGCTTGCACCCATCCTTTTAAACTGTGAAATATTTGCTTAGTTTAGATTCCTTCAGGACAAAATGCACTGTGTATTAAGAAAAAGCTCTTCAGCAGATATGAAAACTAAATGTGGCTATGTATGTCTCATAACCAGATTCGTATCTATTTCTCAATACTTTGTCTTCCTACTGCAAAATCTTCAGAATGATCTGGACGACTGAAGCCTCACAGAGATATGGCTGTTTTGTGTGTGTGTGTGTTTCAAATCTGGGCTCCTTTGTTTCCTCTTTTAAAGATGTAATGAAAGCCTGATAGCTGGTGTGTGTTACAGCACTGAAACCCACACTGCTGTAGGCTACATGTCAGCATTATTAATCCTTGTAATCAGGACTTGGGATTTTAAATAACTAATTCAAATATCAGACTAAAAATAGCTATTTCTTCTCGTATGTCCCTTAATGTGTTTTGATGTGATATAATAAAGTGTTTTACTCCAATTTGTGATCTACTTCAAATTCACATTCTTATAAAGTCATATTTTGGCCCCTTTTTTTGCATTGTTCTATTAGGTTGTTTGTATCAGGGGTTTTTTTTTTAATGCTACATGTGTATAGTAATGGGCGCATAGCGGCATAGTGGTTAGCACGTTCACCTCACACCTCCAGGGTTGGGGGTTCGATTCCCACCATCACCCTGTGTGTGCGGAGTTTGTATGCTCTCCCTGTGCTGCAGGGGATTCCTCAGGGTGCTCCGGTTCCCGCCCCCAGTCCAACGACATGCATGCTGAGTGACATGTCCAAAGTTTCCGTAGTTTATGAATGTATATGTGATTGTGCCCTGCGATGGATTGGCACCCTGTCCAGAGTGTACCTCGCTTTGTGCCCCATGCTCCCTGGGACAGGCTCCAGGTTCCACGTGACCCTGTAGGATAAGTGGTATAGAAGATGGATGGATGTGTATAGGATTTAAAAAAATATATCTTTTTAACCAGAGCATCTTTCTGTGATGGTACTGATCTGATGACCTGTAGCAAAGGAGAAAAACAGAAGAAATTTAACAGCATTTTTGAACATTTTTAGCTCCCAGACTTCCTTGAACTGGGTGCCAGCCTCTATTCTTATTAAGAGCGATAATGAATTAATAATGATTGTGAACCAGAGCAACACTTTAAAATAATCTTACAGAAGTGTTTCCTTCAAGCACATATCCTTTGTGCATTCAGGTTCCTGGATTTGTGAATGTAGTGTACATCTAAAAACACACTGAATGTAAATAATGCAGACAATCTTTTTTTTTTTTCCTTTTAACATGGTGAACCAAAATATAAAAGAATTCTGTACACCACCTGAAATTAAACCCCAGTCAGTCATATTAGGACAGGAAACCACAACTGCTACTTCTTCACAATTAAATCAGACATAATTGCCTTGACTAATGACTTAATACTAAGAACAGTTAGAGCAAAAGCTGGTGATCTACACAGTCATCACAAACCGAAACTTATAACGCTTTTCACAGTATATTTATGGTAAGGTTTGCAGATATATCTAAAGACTGTTCTACTTAAAGCGGTCATTAGGAGTCCAGCTTGAACGGCTTTCACGTTTTAGTGGGGTAAACACAGTTTCAGGGCCAGACAGAATTGCGATCAGTGGTGACCAAACACCGTCTGCCTGTGCTCCAACATCACTACCACTGAAACTTTGATGAGAAAGATGTTGCCCAAGAACAGGAAACGTGAGCTCAAGTGTCTGTGCCGTACAGGAAGCAAATGTTGCAGTGGTGACACACAAACTTCAGCAAAGCATGAGAACAGACTCCTGACCTGATGTAGAAACTAGTATATATGTTTTTTTGACCGATGTTTCTTCTTACCCTGGCATATCCTGTTAGATTGATTATTTAAACAATAAATAGCTCTGAATATCTACTCTTGGTTTAAGTCTTCAGTTTCACTTGTAAAGCCTACATTTGTTGTTAAAAAGGATAAACCAACATGAAGATCAGCGAGCTGCCTATGGGAGAAAATCAAGCAATTTTAAAGCTGAGAAAAGAGGGGAGATCTATCAGATGCACTGCATAAACACTGGACAGTAGCAATAAAACAATTTGCAATGTCCTGAAGAAGAAAGAAACTACTGGTGTACTGAGCAAAGACACCGAATGGGTTAGCCAAGGAAATCAACAACAGGTGATGACAAACATTGTGAGAGCTGTGAAGAAAAACCCAAAAAGAACATTCAGTAGTAGCTGCGTTTACATGGACAACAATAATCCACTCTTAATCTGATTAAGACCATACTCTAATTAAGAAACTACCATGTAAACAGCAATTTTTACTTACCTTAATCTAATTAAGGTCATAATCGAAGTAAGCAATAATCTAATTAAGACAGGTGGAGTACTCCTGTTTTAGTCGCATTATGGACGTGTAGTAGTGACATGTAAACACCTTAATCACATTATGAACGTCGTGTGGGAGTTTTCACCGCATTTTGCGACAGGACACGATCACTCACGGCAGTTTTACGTTTTACGGCAAACAAGAGAGTTCGGCTGTGTCCCAAATCGCATACTTTCCTACTATAGGCCCGTAGTTGGGGAAAATACATGTGTCTCGGCTACTATATAGACGGTAAATACGCGATTTGGGACACACCCACCGCTTCAAGCAGTTGTCTATTAGCACGTATAGCATGACATAATTAACTGCACTTAAAGCGTTCGTAAAAAAAAAATAAAATAAAAACACCCAAAACTGTATACGGTACCATAACGAAGACGAACTGTATGTTGATACGTGAAATTCTGGAGGGACGTTGGACGGCGTGGCGCAGTGACGTAATGACGCGGGCTGTTAATCTAATTATGTTATAAAACATGTAAAATGGGAACATGACAGGAGTATTCTAAAAGCGACTCATGTAAACACCTTAATCACATTATTATCTTACTCAGATTAAGGTCAATAATTAGATTACTGCTGTCCATGTAAACGTAGTCAGTGACATCACCAACCTCCACAGAACAGGGGTGAAGGTATCACAGTCCACCGGTCGATGAAGACTTCGAGAGCATAACAAGATGCAAACCACTCTTCAGCAGTAAGAATCAGAAAGCCAGATTGGAATTCACAAAGAAATACAGAGATGAGCCACAAAAGTTTTGGTACCAAGATTAACCTGTACCAAAGTGATGGAAGGGCCAAAGTGTGGAGAAAGAAAGGATCTGCTCATGATCCAAAACATACAAGCTCATCTGTGGAACATGGTGGAGGTAGTGTCATGGCTTGGGCTTGCTTGGCTGCTTCTAGAACAGCATCATTAATATTTATTGATGTAACTCAATGGTAGCAGCAGAAGAAATTTATCGAAGCTGTCATATAAGCTTGGAAAAGCATCACAAAAGAAGAAACCATAAATTTGATGTCCGGGGATCTCAGGCTTGATGCACTTATTGCAAGAAACTGATATGCAACCAAATATTAAGTGTTATTTACTTTAATTAACTCAAGATTGAGCAGTTCTTATAGTTTTGCTTGCCTAAAAATTGGGTGGTCTGATACAAAATATTGTGTGTTTTATGTTCTTTAACACGTCTAGATGTAAATACCAGGAAATAAAAGCTGAAATCCTAAACTCTCATCTCATATTCATCTTTTGATCTCAAACCCAGATGTCTTTGGTGTACAGCATAAACAAGGGAACTGGCCTTGCCTGTAGTTTCAGAGGTGACCGCAAATACTTAAAACATTTGGATGCGAGCCAGGACCAGGCAATGTTATGATGTAGCATTTGACGTCAGAAACAGGACACACTAACCCCTGCAACACATTTAAGGGTGGAGTTTGGAGTATAGAGTTTCTCATCAGTTCCACTCCACGCGGAGACCTTCAATTGATTGCATACTACAGTGATATTTGAGACGGCTGAATTTCACCAAGGAGCAAAAGGTGCATTATGACAGTGCTCATAGAGACAGAAAAACAGCACCAAACCAATTAGCCTAGGTCTAAAAACACTGCAGGTCACATTGCAAAAACTTTGCACCAGTTAAGAAATGACCTGCCAATTATTTATTCGAAGATAACACCTCTAACAAGGACAAAAATGTGGGTTTCATTTTGAATGCTCAACATGAAAATGCTAAATAAATAAATAAAATCACATCGTACTAAATTAAGTAAACACAAATCACAACTTTATAAACTTGCTTTAAGAGACACTTTGGACATTTGGGACAAAATCATTAATAAGCTGTGCTGTTTTTTTTTTTTTGTTTGTTTTTTTGAGAATACATGGTCTAAATGTCCTTTGTCCAAAATGTCCAGCTTTCTTTTTGATATAGTAGATTATATGTAGTACACAAAGTTTCCAGAGAAGAGAAACAGGGCATTTTGTTTGAAACATCCTGTTTCTCTGAAACTTTGTGCACTACACAATTCTTACTCCATCCATCGATCTATCTTAAACTTTGGGAAATGGGACCTAGAGGGTGTGCCGAAGGCACTATAATCCAAACATGACCAAAATAAATAAATAAATAAATAAATAAATTAGAGCTTGATGCAACATAGTATTCTGCCATCACAGTAACTTTACAGGGTCATCAACCCTGTTCCTGGAGATCTACCATCCTTAAGACTGTAGCTCCAACCATAATCATTTCCACCTGATCATCTAATCATTGTCTTAAGAAGTTCTTGATCAACTGAAACAGGCGTGTTAGATTTTGTTTGGAGATGAAACCTGCAGGAAGGTGGATCTCAAGGACGGGACGAGGGTTGGTAACCACTGCTCTACATGTTTTGCTTATGTTTTTCAAACCACATCAGCAAGTTTTAAATGACCGGTGCAAAACAAACAAACCAAATGTAGCTGATCAGCTAAACAGTGTTTCATGTGGAAAAATGGTCTAGATTTGTTTTTTTTTGGCCAAAAACTTTAAAACATTTTCTAATCATTTGTCCATCCAATCCTCATAAAGAATAAACAATTAAAACTCACTCAACACACCAGGTTAAATAAAAGTCATTTATTGTCATTAATACTTTTCTACCTAGAGCAGAGAGAAATGAGGTCCAATATGCCACTTCTTCTGTGTGGTGGTGCATAAGACACCACACTGGGGTCTGAATAGTGAACACACAGACAGACCAGTGAGGAGAACAGTGAGGGCAGGGTATTATCTGTGCTTCACTCTTCACAGCAAGGTAAACAAAGGCAGGGTCACGGTACGAGGGGGCAGAGACTGGCCTTATTCCTCTAACAACTCCTCACCTATCAATAAAACAGGAGGCATCTTCATGATCTCCAAACTAAAATGGCTTCAGCGCCTATGGAGGTACAAGGGACAGACCAACCTTCACGGATACTGAGAAGGACAACAGTGTGTGTGTGTGTGTGTGTGTGTGTGTGTGTGTGTGTGTGTGTGTGTGAGAGAGAGAAAGGTGTAAACTGGTCAATACTGCTTTTGCCCATCTTCAACTGTACACATTGAGAGATTTCTGCCACGAAGGGTAAACTGAGGTAACAAGTTATTTTCAGCTTTCTGAAAGTCTGAAAGGCAAAATAAATGAAACATACATTAATAAAAATGAACAATTCCAAGATGAACAAGACAAACAGATCAAACACTGTGCTTTTACATCTAACTCCACATGAAAGATTTAGGAGCTCTATGGAAAATCACATTTACATAATTTTTCATACAGTCAAAACCATCATCCAGGACATGCTCAATGGCTATAATACTAACAAATTAAAGTGTAAATAAACCATTATTGCATATCAAAGCATCCCAATGTCTGTTAGAATTCCAGGGTTATACCATGGGAAGTGGAACCTAAAATAATAGGGATCATACCATGGTCTGTCTGAATACTCGATTCTGATTGGCTGGAAGGTGTGCATTTAAACCGCTGAATGCACAGGTAGTTCCAGTCAGTTTAATCACCGTTCTACATTAATGCGCTACCTATAAACTACTGTAACCATAGTAACATACAGTTACAGTCACATACAGTAAACACACAGCTTCATTATTAGTAGACATGCAGCACAGACCCAGGTAATTCACACTCAATCTCTCCCTCTCTCATAACCATTTATTATATAATTCATCCAAATAAATATAATCTTATAGCACTACTTTAACTCTGTGTATGATTTAGAGCGGGCAGAATTCAAGCTCTAACGACCCGTATATGAAATAACTAACAAAAATTATTGATATTTTCATCCTTTCAGTCAAATTTTGCACTACAAACATCAATGACAGCTTTAACTCGTCAATGCTGGCAAGTAGCCATGGTATAAGCGGGATAATCCACGGCTAGGAGTGCATTAGACGATTTTAACGCACTCCGTGAAGGAAACCACCTTCCACTTCGCGTTGGGTGGACAAGTTCTTTACCTCCAAGTCGTGTAATGCACACCTAGCCGTGGATTATCCTTTACATAATATACATACTGGAGTTCCACATTTAACTTAAATTTGTAAATACACACTGCTGCAGCTATTTTATGAAATTTGTTGATCTAAAAAATTAAATTATTAACAACGATGCACGATATTAATGCTGTATTTAAAAAAATAAAAAATAAAAAAATAGATTTGTTGTGAGACCTGGCTACAGTGTAAAACTAAAGAAGCAAACAACAACAAATGTGTCATGGATGATCAAATACACACTGAGGTAAGAGGAACACTGCTTACATTCCATTTATTTTGTACATAACCGCCCAATTAAAACACTGATATTAAAAGGTAATGAGATACCTGTTCACCGAGCTGCATTACATCCTTCTGATCCTACAGTGTTATTCGCATTGGTAAGAGACTGTTCCTTTAGCACTGGGTCTGAAAAGGAAAGAGAACAGTATGAAATCAGAGATGACTTCCACATACTTGTTTGCCGACTTTGGATTGGGGTCTGCCATTAGCAGTAAAATAGAGGGCTATAAATTAGCATGTACACCTGTACAGAGTAAATGGGTAGACAATGAATGCTCAGTGTAAAATGACTGAGGCCTAAAGTTGAAATTCTACTGCAAAATATTGTACAAATAGATAAATAGACAGCAATATTTCATATACAGTCCCCTCCGAAGCAATTGGAAGGGCAAAGCCAATTCATTAACTTTTGCTGTAGACTGAAGATATTTGGGTTTGAGAACAAAAGATGTATATGAGAAGAGAGTTTAGAATTTCAGCTTTTATTTCCTGGTATGTGTATGTAGATGTGTTTAACAACATAGAACATAAGCAAATTTTGTATCAGACCACTCAATTTGTAGACTAGCAAAAATATTGGAACCTGGTGTTTCTTTTTACACCTATGTCCTGTTAGACTGACTGTTTAAACAACAAATAGCTCCGAACATCTACCCTTGGTTTTGGCCTTCAGTTTCACCTGTGAAAACTGCATTTGTTGTTAAACAAGATAAGCCTATATGAAGATCAGAGAGCTGTCTATGGGAGAAAAGCAAGCCATTTTGAAGCTGAGAAAAGAGGGAAAATCATACGTCTTCATTCTACAGCAAAAAAACAAATTAATTGGCCTCGTCATTCCAGAAGTTTTGGAGGACACTGTATAGATACACTGATGAGAGAACACTGTGGCATAGAAAAAAAACAACAACAAAGAAGTGCAATCAAAAGCACATCTTTATTCTTAAGTAATCTGCTATAACTACAGGTGCATCTAAACAAAATGTGAATATCGTGGAAGTTAATTTTTTTTCTGTAATTTAATTCAAAAAGTGGAAATTTCATATATTCTAGATTCATTACACATAAAATGAAATATTTCAATAGAAATATTTTTTTGTTTTAATCTTGAGGATTACTGCTTATAGCTCATGGAAAGAAAAAAAAAATCCAGTTTCTGAAAATATACGAAAACAAGGAATTAATAATACAGAAATGTCAACCTTGTGAATAGTACGTTAATGTATGCACTGAATACTTGGTCTGGGCTTTAATCCTTTTACACAAATTACTACATCAATGTGGCACGACATGGAGGCAATCAGCCTGTGGCCCTGCTGAGGTGTTATGGAAGCCCAGGTTGCTTTGATAGCGGCCTTCAGCTCGTCTGTATCGTTGGGTCTGGTGTGTCATTTTCCTCTTGACAATTCAGGTCAGGTGAGCTGGCTGGCGAATCAAGCACAGTAATACTATGGTCTAGTAGTTTTGTTTACTAGTAGACTTGGCACTGTGGGCAGGTGCCAAGTCCCGCTGGAAAAGGAAATCAGCATCTTCATAAAGCTCGTCAGCAGATGGAAGCATGAAGAATAAAGTTAATGTTTTGGAATGGCCAAGTCAAAGTCCTGATCTTAATCCAATAGAAATGTTGTGGAAGGACCTGAAGCAATCAGTTCATGTGAGGAAATCCACCAACATCCCAGAGGTGAAGCTGTTCTGTACTGAGGAACGGGCTAAAATTCCTCCAAGCCGATATGCAGGACTGATCAACGGTTACCGGAAATGTTTAGCTCCAGTTATTGCTACACAAGGGGGTCACACCAAATACTGAAAGCAAAGGTTTACATACTTTTGCCACTCACAGATATGTAATATTGGATCATTTTCCTCAATAAATAAACGACCTAGTATAATATTTTTGTCTCATTTGTTTAATTGGGTTCTCTTTATCTACTTTTAGGACTTGTGTGAAAATCTTATGATGTTTTAAGTCATATTTATGCAGAAATATAGACAATTCCACTGCATATAAATTACATGTATCGGAGGTGCTAACCCACAAAACTAACGGAGCTAGAACACAAAGCTCACAGAAGTAGGGGTGCTCCATGGCTTCGGTGGCGGTGAGTCTCTGCTGGTGGTCGTAGCGCAGTAGTTTATCCAGCAGGTCAAGAGCCTCAGGACTCACCAGGTGCTGATTCTCTGTCTGTACAAACTGCTCCCAGCACTTCCTCGTCTGCCTGCAGCACAGACACAGAGAGAACTGAACACCATCTTACACCACACAACACCTGTACAGAACAGTCTCCATCCTAGGACATGTTCCAATACACACCCTTATTGACTTTCCCTTAATATTGTTAACTAGTCATGGACACCAGTAGTAAACTAATTACGAGTAATGTCGCATTCAATCTAGCCATCTAATCGATTAATAAAACTGTAGTGTTGAACTGTTAAATCTGATTGGTCAGAATGTTCTATAATTTTTTTAAGCAGTTTTTATATTAAATGTACTTGTTCTAATATGTCTCTAATAATTTCTATAGTAACAGCTAAACTGTTAAACAATTGTATGTCAGATGCTCCACATAAACAGAACTAAGAAGTGTTTGTTAGGCATTTTTGGAAGGAGTCTCCAGTGCCAGCACTTTAAAAAAAAACAAGAAAAAAAGAACAACCAAAAACGTATATTTTCATTCACTGGAAAGTCTACAGGATTTCTCAGTAACATTGTAAAACTGGTGTCAAGATAAACAAACAATCAAAAAATAGCGGCAAATATCTAAATCACAAGTGCCCTACCATACTAATGGTTATACTTTTCATTCAGGCGCAATTAAAAAGTAATTATTTCAAAGTGAAATGAATTGTGTCTACACAGCTGCCTGTAATCGGACACACTGCATAAATCAGTATCTTCGTCTCATTCAGTCAGGCAATAATACACAGCCATAAGCACAGCAGTGTAGCATAAGCACCTCCTGTTGGTACTTACTGGCCAAGCAGGTCTTTAAAGCGCGGGTCTAGCTCAATGTGGTATTTGCGCAGGTAGCCGAAGAGCTCGTCGGTTCCGAGGACTTTAGCGATGCGCACCAACTGCAGGCAGAGCAATAACTTTTTAAAATCACGCTGCATTTTTATCGAGTGTTAATGCGGACAGTGCTTAAACAGGTGGAATACAGTTGTTATTGTTAATTGCAATGAAAAGGATTTGTACAGTTATAGTGTTATAAAAGGTACGGTAAATAAACATGCAAGAGCACATGGTAAATATAGTGATGGAACATATCGATAAGGATTCAAATGTTTTGTTCACTTCCAAGAACTGTGTTTATTTCATTAAAATTTGTCATCGTGAACCTAACACCACACTGGACAGCATTCTAAATTAAGATCAGAGGTTATGAAATGACCATCCAAGCAAATGGTGTTTAAAACAGATTATTCAGGATTTCTCAAGTATCTAAAATGTATTTCTCCATTTAAATAGTGTATTCTTTAATAAAAGGATCAACTGAGTATAATTTTGTCCTGAATTATGATAAATGGTAAAACACAAACTTCTCTTTGATTCTAAGAAATCTCAAGACTTTCATTTATTCAAATGTTCATTCCTGACAGCTCGCCGGTCCCTCCCCTACCCCCCATTACCTGGTCGTAGTTGTCCTGGCCGTGGAAGAATGGTTCCTTCCTGAAAATCATACTGGCCAGCATGCAGCCCAGACTCCACATGTCCAGACTGTAGTCATACATCTGCACAAACACAAAAAGGCCATAAGTGAAGATGTGCATCAGGGCTGTAAAGACTAGACCCGTCTGAATCGCTGTTTATACCGCGGATTCAAAATGGTGCATAAAGAAACCGTTATTCTGCAGCAGCAACGGATTTACTAGTAGAGCTCGAACCGATGGATTGGTTTTTACTGATTAACCGGCACTGAAAACGACTGCTGAAACTATGTCATCTACAAAAATCCACACCAATGTTTTTCCCAGTCATGTCAGGGGGAGCGGTTGAGAAGGGTCCGCTGTCATCATACAGTACAAGAGAGGACTCTAGAGGTGAAATAAAAACCATCACTGAAATTTTATTTTTATGTTATTTGAATTTTTTTTATTATTAATTTAGGATGTCTCTATCTAAATTTTTTATTTGGAGTGTTACTTTTAAGTGCTGGTTCAGTCTGGATGTATATCTTATTTACTTAAATATTTATTAATAGTTTATATAGTAATATTTATTTAATTGAAAAACGTACAGTACCTTTCCATGGTATGGTCAGTACTGTTTATTTTTGTAATAAAGTTCAGCATTATTTTACTTTGAGTTTTATGTTTTCATTCAGTATCAATTTGAAAAACTACCAGTGGATTAATTGCTTATCAGCAGGTACTGCCCAATTTGGTAAAATCCACTATTGGTCAAACTATTTATTAATACCGCACGCACATGTCTTTTAAAGATGGGCAGAGGTTCACCAATCTGCAAAAAACTGCGTCTACAATTTGTGGAACAATTTCAGAATAATGTTCCTAAATGTAAAATTGCGAAGACTATGAATCTCTCATCATCTACATGAGTATCATCAAAAGATTCTGAGAATCTGGAGAAATCTCTGTGCACAAGGGACAAGGGTGAAAGTCAATATTGCATATCCGTGATCTTCGGGCCCTCAGGCGGCACTGCATTAAAAAGAGGCAGGATTCTGTAATGGAAATCACTGCATGGGCTAAAACACCTCCAGAACTCCATAAATACTGGTTAAAGCTATCATGTAAAGCTGTCATGTAAAGAAGAAACCATATGTGAATATGATCCAGAAATGCTGCAGTCTTCTCTGGGCCAAAGCTCATTTAAAATGGACTGAGGCAAAGTGGAAAACTGTTCTGTGGTCAGATGAATCGAAATTTGAAATTCTTTTTGGAAACCATTGATGCCACGTCCTCTAAAGTAAAGAGGACTAGAGAGGAGAGGGACCATCCGGCTTTTCATCAGAGCTCAGTTCAAAAGCCTGCATCTCTGATGGTATGGGGGTGCATTAGTACACATGGAAAGGGAACCTTGCACATCTGGAAAGGCAGCATCAATGCTGAAAGGTATATACAGGTTTTAGAGCAACATCTGCTTCTACCCAGATTCCATCCCATCTTTACTTCTGAGAGACTCCGCCTCTCTAAGATACTTTTTTAATACCCAATCATGTTCCTGACCTGCTGCCAATTAACCTAATTAGTTGCTAAATGTTTTTTAGTAACATTTACTTTTCCAGCCTTTTGTTGCCCCTGCCCCAACTTTTTTGAGACGTGGTACATTTAAAATAGTACATTTACGCAGTTTAAACATTTGAAATGTTTTTTTTATGTTCTGTTGTTCTATTAACATATGGGTTTATGAGATTTGCAAATCATTGCATTCTGTTTTTATTTACATTTTACATGTCGTCCCAACTTTTTTGGAATTGGGGTTGCATTAGATATTTTAGATAGATGCAGTAACGAGTACAACTGCAATACTGCTACAAAAAAAAAAAGAAGAGATTTTAATGTACGTCATTTGCTCAAACGAGCTCAAAATAATTTTTGGCTGCAATACAAAGCGCTGGAATACCAACAGTGAGGATTAATTGGATTAGTTTTAATAGCAAATGCACAATCAAAAAAAGGTTCATTTTTATATTAATGTGTTGAAACACAAGACAGCTTTATATAATACAATATAACAGTTGGTAATCACAATTAATAAGTAAATCAACCATTAAGACATAAAGCATGAGTCTAATGTCTTACCTGGTAATCCACGAGCAGCTCAGGACCCTTAAAATAACGAGATGCCACTCTGACATTGTACTCCTGCGCAGGGTGATAGAACTCAGCCAGACCCCAGTCTATCAGCCTCAGCTACACACACACACACACACACACACACACACACACACACACACACACACACACACGTCACCATCATACTGCCACCAGGTGGCTGCCTAGATTACATAAACAACCTCTGATACTTAAATTATTTTTTCATCGTTACTGCAGCTGGAATTAAAATAAGGAGAAAAAGCAGAAATACAGATGTGTACAGATGTAACAGTGGAAACTAAAGCTGGTCTAATCAACTTCTTGGAACATATCAATAAATGTGACTAAACACTCACTAGAATAGATGCTCTGGAATGAGCGACTAAACATTTCAACATGATTCAAGTGGAAAAGTTGTAGAAGGAGGCGGTCTTCCCTGCCTTACACTTAGTTTGCGTGTACACAAACAGCCCATACAAGAGTTATCTAGTAACAAACATGATGTGAAGCGTTAGCTTGAAGGAGTAGGAGAGTTTTATTTATACTATAGAAGAGACAGAAGAGAAGGTTCATGTCTGATTCAAAGTTTCACATAAAACACTGCACTATAAAACTGTTAACTATAATGAGAATGGAAAAAAAGGAGCTTTGGGAAGAGGTTTGGATTTGGAGCGTCGGATTGAGAGCTACAAACGTACACATGTACCGAATAAAGCTCAGTAGTACACACAAAGTGTGAGAAATATGCAATCTATTAATGTGTTTATTTTGTACAAGCATACACTAGGGATGACAATGGAGGATTCACAATTTGATTGGATTTCTAAACTTGTGTCATATTTACACATTACAGGGCAAAAACCTCAACATCTGACTAATTAAAATCGCTTAACACATTTCAGTTTATATAAATATAAAAAGTAAAAAGGTCGCATGCGACTGAATCTCAAATGGTGTTCTAATGGGCTTACATTGCACTAAATGGGCACTAACGATGATTGATGTTTTTTTGGCTTGCCCAAGACATCTAAAAATCACCCGAAATGTCAGTGACAGGAAGACATTACCGTGGGTAAATAACAATTTAACAGCCGAGGCCGATAATGTTTTTTTTTATTTATTACTTTTTAATTTTATTTATTTTTTTACAGAGACTTGGCCAATCATTAATGTATGACCCAACGATGATAACATTTTGTGAACTGATGCAGAATCATTTGAAAGAGAATGCAATAAGTACAGAACATACAGTAGAAGCTATAGTCTACATAGCTAATACTATTACAAAACTATTTTTTTATTATTAATAATAATATATGTAATAAACGATTCTTCCACCACACAATGTGTTGTGTTAACAGTAAGCTTTGGTCACTACAAAACATAATGGGCATTTTTGAGGTTTAGGCCATGTTATAGGGTAAACTATAAAATGTGTCAAGAAATATTTGATCTATAAAGCGTTCTTTTCCTGAACTTTCCATTGATAGAAGGTCTGAGATGACATTGGTGCTTGGACCTCTAAACATAATACCTTATATTTATATTTAATGATGGGATGTGATTTCCACCACTGGAACTCAATATATATATATATTTTTTTTAATAAATCACATGCATGGCTATGCTTTATGCACCACTGATATAGATAGAAAACAATGTCTTCAGTGCCACAAGCCATTTAGATCTTAGAAATGAAACAAAATTTCTATATTAGAAGTCTAAACATATCAAATGAACAACCAGCACTTTCAACCTGAATAGTACGTAAACTTTTGTCACTTGCAAGAGAAAACATGCTGCTTTCCACACACACTTCTAGATGACTTTTCAGACCAAGTGTGAGGAAAAGAAAAAAGAAAAAAGGAAAAAAAAAAAAAAAAAAAAAAAGTGTAAAACATACCTTCCTCAGCTGATGATCGATCATGACGTTGTGGGGCTTGACGTCACGGTGCATGATGCCCATACTGTGGCAGTAGTTCAGGGCCTACACACACATACACGCATGTAAATACACTAGTGTTGGAATTCAGGACAAAAACTGTAACAGCTAATGTTTCTTACCTTTAGTAGTTCATACATGTAATAACGGATATCGAAATCTGTTAACTTCTGGTACAGCTCCTACACAGAGACAAAAAGGACTTACTACAAGTAGAAGTCTATGGGTATTCAGCAAACGTCAAAATCTACAATTACACACATCAAGTAAACCAAATAATATGGTTTTCTTTATACTACAATTAATGACAACATCCAAGTGCATGTGAATTTGCTGAAGTGTAGCTTTACCCTGCATCAAGAATATGATACTTCTGCAAAATTCTTGTCAAATACACCTGTCCATCTTTGGATTTGTGCCTAATATTTATTTGCACTGTTTTGTGTCATTGCACTTTCCCATCACTGGATGATTACGTAAGCGTCCTCTTATCTCTTCTCTAAATTTACTGCCGTTTTAAATCCTTAAACAGGAACTTTTACTTTAATTGGCAAGAGATTATTTATTTATTTATTTATTTATTTAACACTACTAGTATACGGCTGTACCACACTCCGAGTCACGTCTGGGTGATAGTTCAGACAGATTTCCTGAAAGGAACCTTAACAGGAATGTGTTTTGAAATTAATATTATTCTGAATTTGGATTAACCAGGAAGCAAGCAGACATACAGTGCTGTGGAAAACATATTTGCCCCATCCTGATTTCTGTGTTTGTGCATCTCTCATACTAAATTGTTTCAGAAATTAAAACTAAATCTAACATAACAAAGGAAACCCGAGTAAACACATAATACAGTTTATAAATGATAATGTTATTTATTAAAGGGAAAAAAAAAAGTTATCCGATATCAACTGGGCCTGTGTGAAAATGTATTTGCCCCCATAGTTACTAACTGCCCAAATCTATGAAACTGCATTCATAATGGGGTTCAGCTGGACTAGACGTAACCAGACTGTAAACCCTGTTCAATCAAATCAACACTTAAATAGAACTTTTTCAACAACACACTGTGCCAAAGTAGAAATAAATTACAGAAATGATGAGGAAGAAGATAATTGAAATACATCAGTCTGGGAAGGGTTACAAAGCTATTTTAAAGGCTCTGCGACTCCAAAGAACCACAGCGAGAGTCTTTATCTCCAAATGGAAAAACTCAGCACAGTAGTGAACCTTCCCAGAAGTGGCCAACTTTCCAAAAATCCTCCAAGAGCACAATGATGACTTATCCAGGAAGTCACAAAAGATCCACGGACAACATCAAAAGGACCTACAGGCCTCTCTTGCATCAATAAAGGTCATGTTCATGATTCCACGATCAGAAAGACACTGGGCAAAAATGGCATCCATGGATGAATGGCAAGGCAAAAACCACTGCTAACCCAGAGGAACATAAAGGCTCATCTGACTTTTATCAAAACACACCTTGATGATCCTCAAACATTTTGGGAGATTGTTCTGTGTATTGATGAGACGAAAGTGGAACTGTTTGGAAGACAGAGGTCCCGTTACATCTGGCGTAAACCAAACACAGAATTCCACAAGAACATCATCATACCTATGGTCAAGCATGGTGGTGACAGTGTGATGGTGTGGGGATGCTTTGCTGCTTCAAGGCCTGTGCAACTTACAATAATTAAGGGAATCATGAAAATACTAAAGGAGAATGTCTGGTCTTCAGTCCATAATTTGAAACTCAAGCGCAAGTGGATTATGCAGCAAGACAATGATCCAAAGCACAGGAGTAAATCCACCTCTGAAAATTAAAAGTTATGGAGTGGCCTACTCAAAGTCCTGACTTGAACCAATTGAGATACTGTGGCAGAACCCTAAACAAGCAGTTCATGCTCAAAAACCCTCCAGTGTGGCTAAACTAAAGCAGTTCTGCAAAGAAAAGTGTTCCCAAATTCCACCACAGCGCTGTGAAAGACTGATCTCCAGTTATTGGAAGCGTTTAGTTATTGCTGCTTTTCACATGGGTGAAAGGTATTGGATAACGTTTTTGCTTCAGTAAAAAAAAAAAAGAAGAAAAATTCAATAAACATTGTATAGTGCGTTTACTCAGGTTGCCTTTGTTTTTTGTTGAATTTCGTTTGAATATCTAAAACTATTTAGTATAATATATACACAAAAACAGAAGAAATCAAATACTTTTTCACACCACTGTATAGTGTAGAAAAAAAGTAGACATGAGGGGCATAAAGTGTGAGGGGAGGGATTGAACTATGCATCTGTCAGGACTTAAAATAGTAAAACACTGAAAATGTGTACATGGAAGATTTTAGTGTTATATTAAATATTCAGTGTTTAAATCTGATTGGAAAACTATGACTTGACAAACCAGTGTTCAAACAGCTGATATGGAGTTAGAATCAGAGAAATGACAATGATATGGGTGTGGCCTAATATTCTAATGAGCATGCTTGATTGATTATGTGTCTGTCTTAAGGTACATTCACACATACAGGGATTTTATCGTCACAAGTCGCTGTACTATAAACTCACCAGTAGACTTTTCTACTATTGGTTGTCATGGTAACAATTATCAGTGAGAGGTACAACTGGCGTTCCACTTAACAAACCCATTTTCTTAGCACCAAAATGAAATGTTCAATTCACCAGTGTATACATATGCATCATATCCTAACCGAGATGAAGGAGAGGCAGTGTGTGCTCATTGCCACTGCTGCCATCTATCTGTTGCAAAAGTGCAAGCGCTGGACTGTCTGGGGCCATGAAACAATTCAGAATCGCAGACAGCATGGCAGATCACATGCACTCTACTGTCTTCACTCCCAATGGAATTCGCTGTACCAAGTCGCTCCAAATTTGCATAAAGTTAACTTTGTTGCATCTCTGGACACGCCCACATCTAGCCACCAGAAGTCACCAGCTCTCACTGAAAATGAATGGTCTCCAGTCGCTTTGTTGCTGTATGTGTGCACGTACCTTTAGACACGTATACAAATATTTCTGAAAAACCATTTACATTTATGGCATTTGGCAGACGGCCTTATCCAGAGCGAATTATATTTACCTCATTTATACAACTGAGAAGTTGAGGGTTAAGGGCCTTGCTCAAGGACCCAGCAGCGGCAGCTTGGCGGTGCTTGGATTTGAACTCACGACCGTCTGATTTAATGTAATTTTTAAAAAAATTCTGTCCACAAACAGTGAGTTCTATTTCCAAAAACATCAACATCCAGACCAAAACGAAGTTTCTCCACTTTGGAGAAGAATGAAAAGTCCAGGGGCTGGAGCTGGATCTGATGCATTCTGACCTCTAACCCTTAACCCACACAACCAACTCTGTACAACACGAAACAACACACAAGTGTGTCTACCTTGAAATCAGAGTTATTGATGCACTCGAAGACAAGAGCAGGAGTTCGAGACTGCAGCGAGAGACACAGTGAGGAAAAGGAGAAGGAAGAAATTGTCAGAAATTATCATCAACAGGAATATTTTCAAAACTAAAATTACAAACACAGGTATACATTATAAGACAATAGCTACGGTGCAAGAGCAGGAGAACAATCATAAGAACCTGACAGCAGAAGCATCATTTCTGAATAAGGGTTTGTTTAGTCTGATGCTGTTCCTCAATTCGCTTACTTATACTACGCACTAAAAGTATGTACGCCTTTTGTGAAGAAAAAGTACACACTTTTTAGTGTGTAGCAAAAAGAGTACGCAAGTACTGGGACATACTAACACATCATGTAACAGAGGAGAACGTTGTTGCCTAGTTACTCACGTGGTCACCATAAACAAACATTTCAGCTTTTCTCCACTCATTATTCCTTATATAATTGATAGAATTTAACTTACATTGATTTATTTTTCCACATTTCATTTACACTCATCCGCCATATTTGCAGGTGGAATTCGGCGAAGCAAACTGTCACAAAACTCCTCCTCCCTCATGCAAGGAGTTGTGGGCAATATTATCTAATAAAGCGTCCACGGATCCACACTTCGAACATCTACCAGAAATAGTAGACCATACGGGTAGCTTTTGGATACTCCTTTCAATATACACACTAATTCTAATCTTGGATCAAATTTAGGACGGATAGTAGGCGAATTGGGACGCAGCATGGTTTTACGCTTCGATAAAGCCATAGTCACAGTAGAAAGGAGTAGCACTCGCTGTAACTTACCCAACGTTCACACTAGCAAGGGCAAGCTGCTTTTTTGTGCGTCAAATAGTAAATAGGAACTGCAATTAGTTATGAGTGGGGTACTGAAGAAACGTTGGAGAACACAAACCACAAGACTAGTCTGAGGAATCATTCGAGCCAATAGTTTGGATTTGTCACTTTACCAAATCAGGCCTAATTTGCATAGAATTTAGAAAATCTCAAGCCAAATATCACTTGTTAGTGTGAACACTGAAGACCCAGGGGTACTGCAAGACTAGTGAATCATTTTTTGTGAATCATTTAGCTTAAGCTCAGGAATGAATTCTGGTTTTTAAAGACAACTTTCCGACAGAGATGTGGAGTTAAAACATTTCCGACATGTACATCTTTGTTTTTTACATCTCGTTGTTTTTTTGTTTTTTTTTTTTACAATGGGATCGTGTTGCTGAAGTTTGCTAACGTGTCCTAGTTGCTGACGTACCACAGGGTCCTTTACGGTATCCACTAGCCGGATGATGTTGGTTCCTCCTCTCAGGTTTTCCAGGATTTTGATTTCTCGCTTGATCTTTTTCTTCTTGACGGGCTGCAATCAAAATAGCAAGTTACTGAAGACAAGATACTAACATACACGTCTCTGATCGAACTTTAGACCTCCTTTATGAGTTTTATAATAATAAACTATGTGTTGAGGATGAAAGTAATTCCAGCTTCAAGAAGATTTTTTTTTTTTTTTTATTAAAATTGTTCAACATCCTTTGTTTTTTCCCCAATACTCTCAAAAACCACAGTTGTAAACTGGTAACTTTAGAATTGCCAGCTTCCTAGCTCCATGGCAAAACTAAATACAGAAGCATTTATGCATCAAATACTTCTTATCCTAACTGCAGTCGATGTAGTCAAAACGAAACCTGTATGAAGGTGATTTTTGGCTGCGTTGTTCCTGTAACATCATGCAGCTTTGTGGACACCGTGCTTGGTGGAGTTTAACACGGTCAGTCTGTTCCACCTTCATACAAATTGAAAACGTTTTTGTCTACTTGTTGCAGGTCTCAGTGTTAAATCACCTTCAGGATCTTCACCACCACTTTTTCACTGTTGCTCACATTAATGGCCTCGAACACCTCGCTGTACTTCCCCCGGCCCAACTTCCGCACCAGCTGATAGTCCTCCTGATTGCTGTGAGCAAGAGAATCGAGATGGTTAAACAGCAAGACCAACGAATAGCCTGATTTCAACCAAATCTCTATCCATGGAATCTGTTGAATTTGTGTTTACCACAATCTACCACACATTTCTTGTACTGGTATTGGGGGGAAAAAAAACCCAGAAAGTCTGGTTACTCCAACCTTTACAATAGAAGTCTAAGGGCAGTCGTTGAATTCTGTCAATAAAAGTTTGAACTATGCATCTGTATAACACAAAGTGAACTTAACATGGCAGAAAGTCTCACCAAAGCTACTCTTATTCCATTTTATCCAACTTTCCAACATTTAACAATAATAAATCCAGTTACTTATGCTTTCCCCAAGGTTTTGTAGGATGCCTGCACAACCAGACATGCACAAGCACACTGATAACGCAAAACCGCAAATGATTCCCCGTGAATTTGTCCTGTATTAAAGCACACCTTTTATGGTTTTGAAACGTGCCTAATTTTCTTTTAAAGGTCTCATACAATAGATTTACATGCATCCAAGGTCAAAAAACACTTTAATGTGCTCATAATTTAAATTGCAGCATTACCTTTTTCCTCCCCAGTGTCGAAAACGATTTGTAAAATGTTCTGTTCTAAAGGCTTCCTTCTAAACTCCTCCTTCCAGAGAGCATACTCTGCTCTGATTGGTCAGATGTCCCAGTCTCTTGTGATTGGTCTACCGCTGTCAGCGTGTGTCAAAAAGGAAACGCCCACTACCGTAACAAGTTTCAGCTCAGTCTGTTCGCAAACAGCCAATCAAGACCAGAGCAAGACCGGCTTTTTGTTACGAACCTACGCAAGTTAGTACAGGAGGTAAGTGTGGAATCACTAACGAGTCGTTTCAGCTGTTCTCTCAGTTCCTTCTTTTGGGAGTCAATAACTCTGTCGTGTGCTTTGATTTTTGAAACTTTGCAGAGATTTTTACATTCTCAAACAGCTCTAGAACACACTACATGAAAGGTAATATTTGAAAAACCATAATAGGTGCACTTTAAAGGAAAATTCCAACCTGAACGAATGGCATATTAATGTTTACAATGAACAACAGTGTTCAAGATTTATTTTTTAAATTAAATTAAATTATTAATTATAGACATGGTCTATTTTCACTTTGATTTCTTGCTGATAGTGGTGCTTCATCTCTTGCTTCATCTTTACCTAAAGAGAGTGATGCATTATTATTAATATTATTATATATTATATTATTAATGTGCTTTATTCCTTTACTCTGTCTAGCACTCTCATCTCCTCATCAGTACATTCTGCTTACATGCGTCAGCTTCCAAGCATAAGCTTAAACTTTCACGCTCAATTCCATCGCTAATGCCATCGTGTTAGTCATCTTGTAAAGCGCTAATTAGCTAAGCCGGGTATCTGCCGTAACTCAGAGCAACTGTGTCGTAACGTTGTATTGCATTCTGGGACTTTGAATCAAAAATTGAACTTTTTTCTGGGAGAAAAGGTGAGTTGTTCTTTTGTTTTTCAGAGCTACCAATCAAACTTGATGGTTATCCCTTATGTTTGAGATCACTCCATCCATCCATCCATCCATTTTCTGTACCACTTATCCTACACAGGGTCATCAGGGAGTCTGGAGAATATCCCAAGGAACTCGGGGAACAAGGCAGGGGCCAACCCATCACAGCACATAATCACACACACACACACACACACACACACACACACACACACACTCAAAACACCCATTCATTCACTACGGACAATTTGGAAATGCCAATCATACTACAACGCATGTCTTTGGACTGGGGAGGAGACTGCAGTACCCCAAGGAAACCCCGAAGGATGGGGAGAACATGCAAACTCCGCACACACGTGGCAAAGAACTTCTCTCAGGAATTACAAAAATACATCAATGCATCAACCAGCAAATTAGCACCAGAATCACTAAACCCATCGCAAATATTTTAATAGAAACACATTTAATATGGTTCAGGGTGGAGTTTTGCTTTAACAGATATATCATAATGATGTACTATTGCTGTAAATGTTAATGAAATTGAACAACAGCCCTTACACTTCGATTATGAGGATGTACAAGTAAAATCCTTTCGTTAATTTGATCAGAGATTAGTCTAAAGTATTCTGAAGCATTCCTTTAAGTCACAGGAGTTTTTCCATATTAACACAGATGAACTCTTCGACATCAGTGATATGTAAATGTGAACACACACATGCTCTGTGTTCTCGCCCGACAGATCACATGACTGGACATGTAGCGTCTCACTGATGCTGACTTTTTTCAGGAAATGAGACAACGTAAGTGTCAATATTGGGTCAAATGTGAAATTCTGGAATAGCTCATAACGTTAATAATGGTGTCAAAGCAACTATTATGTTGGTCTAACTCATGCACATCAGTCCAAATCATTTCACTCAGTCTTGTTAGATTTGATTCAGAAGAATTAATAGAAGCGCACATTCCCTGCTGGTCGTGTATTGATATTTCAGTGTTAGTGAACATGCATCGGCACAGCGAATGCACTCATCCATCAGATTCTCTAATCGAAGTTAGAGGACATGCCCCGGTAATGAACATTTCAAATGCACACACAGTAAGAGAGAGAGAGAGAGAGAGAGAGAGAACGAAAGAGAGAAACAAAGTGTGTGAGAGAACAAGAGAGAAAGAGAGAGCAAAAGAGAGAGAAAGAAAGCACAGGAAAGAGAGACAGAGAAAGATAAAGAGAAAAGGGGGGGGAGAGAGAGAGAGAAAGAGAAAGAGAGAAAAAGGGAGAGTGAAAGAGAAAAAAGGGAGAAAGAGACAAAGAAAGCATGAGAGAACATGAGAGTGAGAGAGAGAAAGCAAGAGAGCGAAAGAAAGCAAGAGAAAGAAAGAAAAAGAGAGGGAGAAAGAGAGAGAATGAGAAAGAAAAAGAGAGAGAGAAAGAAAAAGAGGGAGAAAGAGAGAGATAGAGAAAGAAAGCGAGAGAGAGAGATTCATACTCACCTCCAATTTGGCACATGGGCCTCATAGTCCCAGTATTCCCTGCTCTTCAGAGTGTTCACATCTGCATAGACCCGAGCTGTGCTGCCAGCCACTGGGCCAGGCATGCTGGCCAAAAGATGCGATTATCTGTTAGAGCAGATATCCACAACGCTCTGGAGAACTCAGCTCAGGGTTTTCATTGCTTTTTCTGAGTCCCCTGAGTGTGTGTTTGTGTGTTAGTGTTCTCTAATGCTTTAACTAAAAACTGTGTCAAATGTAATCACAGTTTCACACTCCTCCCAGAGACAGTTTACTGGGGATCCCAGGCTGAGAGGAGATGCAGCTGCAAAAAAAGGATAAAAATACAAAATATATTTTACAAAGGCACCACAAAAAAGCAGGCATGGTCTAGAGTTCTCTAAAGAAATGATCTCAGAGTAAATCAACACACGTATACAGAGATAGAGAAACTCGCCTGGGTTGACTTTTTTTGTTCTATTTAATTTCATGAAGCGTTACTCACACCACCGAAGAAGAAAACCACCCGCGTTTGTTTCGTACCGCGCTAACGAAGAAGAAACCAAACCGCTCGTGTATTTTCTTTTTTTAAGGAACGCAAAGTTACAATTTCCAATTTCTCTGGCAGTTTATTTAACTGAATTACATCGTCGTGTTGTTTAGGGTGGGAAAACAAACACTAAGATGATGTCTTTTTGTGTGTAATGTTTACATTCGTTTTGCAGCTTGTTTACGTTGACTGGCTAATAGCTAACAAGCTAACTGCGAAGGACGACAACCGGAACACATCCAAAGTAACGAAGTTGACTCGCGCAAAACAAGTCCCCTGCTTCGGAACAACTGAACCAGTCCATCGGATAAAGGAAAATAAAAAGGGGTGCAATAGCAATCGATGGCGTTAGCTAGCCCACTGACTCACGCTATACGAAGTAAAATCGCTTCCCCAGAAAAAGTTTGTAGGGACGTAATTGTGGCAAACTTCTGAAATCCCGCCCCGAGCTCCCTCCTATATAGAGATTTTGGAGGGATTTCTTGAAAACGCCCCCCCAAACAGCCTGTACCATACAGCTGCGGTATATATGGTAACATAGGGAAACGGATCGCAATACAGCGATCCGGAAGGAGACTATGGAGTTGAGTACCCGGAAGTGGTCGAAAAAGGTTACCATGGTGACCAATTATTTCTGTATGCTTTGAATTCATGAATGGCAAACACTATCAAACTGAGACCAAAATATAAGTGCGCGGTACATTTTTAACAATATAAAAAAATATTTTGTAAAGTATGAAATAATGAGTGTGTGTGTTTGTGCGCGCCTTTTGTATATGTAAGGAATTATTGGCGACGGCCCGTTGAATTATTAGAAATTAATGCACACCTGAGGCATATTCTAATAACTCAACGGACCAGAGTCAATTATTCCACTTATACCACAGTTACCACACCTCAAGACATTCTTCAGATGTTTTATTTCAAGACATTTGTCAGGTTTTTGTTCTTAAAACGCTCTTGTGTGTGGAACTAATTTATTACTCATCACACCTCAAGCCTCTGTTGCTAATTCCTAAACATCATTTTAGACCTAGTAACTGAGGCTTGAGTTATTGATATGCAGAGAGAGTATCAATATGTATTTATTCGTTGTATTTTCTGCCGTAATTAAAAACGAAAAATCCTTTATTTATTAATTTGTGCTATTTTAATATTATCAGCATGAAACGGGAAAAAAACCGTGTGATCTCTCTCTCTCTCTCTCTCTCTCTCTCTCTCATCTCTACTTTAGCTGTGCATTTCCTGAAAAATAATTGCTCATCTCAGAACATCTGTCAGCCAATCAGAATCGAGAATTCAACAGCACTGTGGTATAAATTTGAATATTTCACCTCGCTTTAATTTAATCTGTCTATTTATCTAAGCATTTATCGATCAAATACAATTAAATATATTTTTTTAAATAGAAATTTTATTAGAATTAGACAAACAATTAATATATAGGATAAGATAGCTTATACAGTAAATCCCTGTTATATTGGAAAACTTTACAAATCGAAAAATATATATTTTAATTATTTCTGTATAATAGATGTAGCTTACCATAAATTATGAGAAGATTATACATATATTTGGACTCCAGCTATAATTGCTGTAATTAGCCTTGTTATCACTGTCTTAGCATATTTACTAGCAAAATTCAAGTGAAAAACAAATAGAAACATTTTATGGACATGTGACTGTTCTTCCAATGAACCATTCAAACTCATGTTCAAAAGTGGTGGCAGTATCATGTTATGGAGCTGCTTCTCTTCAGCTGGGACTAGGGCTGTAGTCAAGATTGAGAGAATTATGAATAGCTCCAAATATCAATCTATTTTGGTACAAAACCTGCAGGCCCCTTAAAGCTGGAAAAAGGTCTGACAGGATTTATCTTGGTTAAATTTTTCACATCACAAAAACCTGCAACGTTAACAATCACCACCATGGCCTTCATTTCAATTGCTATGCTGGTGACTCTATATTAGCTCACATCAATCTGCTCCTTTCTCCACAAATTCCTTATCTGAATATATCAAGGACATTAATTTATGGATGACCAGTAATTTTCGCAAACTCAATACTGAAAAAAAGATGTGTTAGTAGTAGCATCTCCACATGTTCTATATTGTCTTCCTGATCAGTTAATTGATATTTAACAGTGTCCTGGTTCGACCCTCCCCTACCGTCCGCAACCTTGGTATTATCTTTGACTCTACACTCTCTTTTACCTTGTACATCTCCTCTGTCACAAAAACAGCTTTTTATCATCTTTGCACTATTGCTAGACTTTGCCCCATTCTTAACACCAAAAATGCCAAAACTCTTGTCCATGCCTTCATCAGTTCTCGGCTAGATTACTGTAATGCTCTCTTTTCTGACCTCCCCACTAAAACAATCAATAAATCGCAATGCAACCAGAATTCAGCAGCCAGGGCACTCTCTCTCTCTGTCCAAAATCGTCACTTATCACTCTTATCTTGCGCAGGTTACACTGGTTACCTGTTTCATATCATATCCAATACAAACCATACAAAGACCATTTACAAAGTTCTCCTTATCAATTTCAAAGCCTCACTTGCTCTTGCCTCACATACATTGCTGATCTCGTCCGTCCCTACAGCCCATCATGCTCTCTCTGGTCATCTGATTCTGGCATATTATTCCTTCCACATTACAAGCTGAGCTCACTCAGTGGTAGGGCTTCCTGCGCAGTAGCCCCTTCACTTTGGACCTCTATTCCACAGTCCCTCTGTAATCTTACCTCTGTACAAGATATTAAAAGCCAACTCAACACTTATCTCTTTGCTCAAGGTTTCTGTGACTCTTAACCACACTGTTATGTTTTGTTGAGGTGTGTATGTGTGTGTTGTGTTATTTGTGTCTGCTGTCTAATTGGAAAGCAACCTTGAGTTTGTAGAAAGGCTCTGTAAAATAAAATTATTATTATTATTATTAACAAGGATGTGTAGAATTTTTACACCCACTCCATTCCGGTTTATATTTATTTATTTATTTATTTATTTATTCTAAGTAGTGTAGTAGATTTAATTGTAGCAATGACAGGCAATGACCATTATAATCATTTCTGCCCAAATAATGCGTCTGTTTTATTTAGCAATGAAATAGCCTCAGACAAAATATTAACGCAGTGTACATTTACATTAACTATGATATGCAAAAAAAAACGTATTAAGTTAGTTTTCTTTTTGAAACCCGGTTCAATATAAACCGAGTTACAGCTGATTTTATCAAAACAAAAACGCATCTATCGATAGACTTGCACTGGCTTACAAGTGAATCTTTCCCCTAGCAAAATGTCAGACGCGTTGACGTGTCATATATCCTCGGTAGCAACCGAGGCGTCTTCCGGGGTTTTTTGTTTGTTTTTACACAGTCCATAGCGACCGCAGCGATTACCGTAGCAACCATGGCTGAGAGCAAGGAACCTGTTACAAAAGCATCTTTAAAACAACAGGTGGAAGCGTTAAGGTGAGAAATTTGAAAGAAACAAACAAATATATTTTTTAAAGGCTAGAAAGACGTTCCTAGAATATTCCTGAAAGTTCTTATGATTTTCAAGACGTCCACGCGCACTTCCGCTCGCGCTGTTGAATTCTTGTATCTGATTGATCAGTAGGTGTTGATTAATTTTCTATAACCGCAATTATAGTTTTCTATTAATACACTTGTTTTTAGTAGGCTACATTATCGTTTCATAAGTAAACACCAATTCAGAGGGACTCGCATGGCAGACTATACTCATAATCTAACACTCAAAATAAACAGACTAATAACACATCCATTTTCCATACCGCTTATGCTACACAGGGAGCCTATCTCAGAATAAAAAGTGGAGGAAACCCTGGATGAAGTGCCAACCCATAACAGGGGTCACACATTCACACAATTTGGAAATGCTGGGGGAGGAAACTGGAGTACCCAGAGGAAATCCCTGACGCATGGGGAGAACATGCAAACACCACACACACAGGGCAGAGGCGGGATTCAAACCCCCAACCATGGAGGTGCGAGGTGAATGTGCTAACCACTAAGCCACCGTGCCCCCTCAACTAATAACCATTAATATGTTTATGTAAGGAGATGTTTATTTTAACATTTTAAGTAGAACTCTCGGTTGTAACAGTCAGTGAGTCCATCATGGTGGATGCTCTACTTAAAGAATGTCCCAAATTCCTCTTGAAGCTCTTTCAAAAAGGACAGAAGCCGGAGGACAGAGAGTCTTCCAACGTTTTATCACTAACTCCACATTTTCTGCCATCTCTGAGTCTTATTCATGCCTTTGAATCTCTGCTGTTTGTGCAACTTGTGATCTACCAGACACTCAAATGCAGTTCTTCAGACAGAGAACGAGATTTTTGAGAGCTTCCTCAGTCGGCTGGATTCTCTCAGCCTGGACTCACAGCTTGCGCTACCCCAGTCTAAGAAGGGAGCGGTGAGTATGTTACCATGGCTCATAAAGTTAATGGTTAAATATAAAAACGTTATTTCTATGAAGATACAAAAGCTGAACGTATTACATAGCTTCTATTGTTTTAAGTAAATGCACAATTATTTTCCAGCTGAATTACAAGTTTGGATAATTCCAAACCGATTTTATTCTGTTTTTGTGGTATTAGGGTCAGAGAGGCAGATTCGAAAGATGCAGACCGTCTCAGAAGCCACCGAGACTCCTGAATCAGGAACAGAAGTATTGCATTGCCATGTGTGAGATGGAAGAGACCAGAAAAGAGCTGGAGCAGTACAGAATAAGTTTAGCAAGAAATGCCGAGTACTATAAGGTTATCATTTAATCAGTGAATTGTATTTACTTGACCTGGTACAAATGGTGCAGCTACAAATTCACTCCTCAATACATCAACTCCATGATAAGTCCTCACGTGTACAGCTTTAAATCATTCAACACATCAAAGACAACACTTTATTGGGAGATTTTGAGAGATATACAGCCAGAACAACATAAATAGGGTGCGATGTAAATAACAGGGATTTCATGACATATTAGAGGTGCGTATCTCTCCTTTCAAAATCAATCAATCCATCCAACCATATTCCATACCACTTGTCCTACACAGGGTCATGGGGAAGCCTGGAGACTATACCAGGGAACTCAGGGAACAAGGCAAGGTACATCCTAGACAGGGTGCCAACCCATCACAGGGCACAATAACACATAAACTCACACCCCCCAGAGAATTTGGAAATGCCAATCAGCCTGCAACGCATGTCTTTGGACTGGGGGAGGAAGCTGGAGTACCCAGAGGAAACCCCTGAGGCATGAGGAGAACATGCAAACTCCACAAACAGAGGGAAGCGGCGAGATTCGAGCCCTCAACCCCAGAGATGCGAGGCAAAAGTGCTAACCACAAATCCACCCCCTCCTTCCAAAATGTGTGTCTCAATATATGATCAATGACTAGGAAAGATACAGACTGCAATGCAATACCATTTAGAGGAACATCTTTGCATCATAGTACACTAGGTGTATGGTTTAGGGGTTAGCATGTTTGTACCTCCGGGGTTGGGGGGTTTGAATCCCGCCTCTGTCCTGTGTGCGCAGAGCTTGCATGTTCTTCCTGTGATTCGGGGGTTTCCTCCCCCAGTCCAATGACATGTGTCGTAGGCTGACTGGCATAGTCTCCAGGCTCCCCCATGACCCTGTGTAGTATAAGCTGTATGGAAGATGGATGGATGGATCACATTTTTAGATTCATGTTCAGAAATGACATCCAAGGTTCTGTGCTCTACTGCATTTGCCTGCAAGTTACCGGGATGTTATTTTGAAAGTGAATATAAAAAATGGGAGAGATTGAATGCGTTTTAGAAATGTAATTCTTCCTGAATTTTTAACGTTCAATCATACACCCTTACGCATGAAATTCAGTTTCCGATTGTAACCACGAAAATTCTATTTTAGATAGGATGCAAAAAATTACAATTTATAACAAGTAATTTAAATTTTTTTGCATTTAAATTCAAATTTCCTAAGTCTTGATTCTAAATAGGACTGTGACATATCATATTGTGCATGATATACCAGTACAATTCCTCCCCATCATAAGAATTGGTCATCCCGTGATACTGACAATATAGTTGATGACGTGTTTAAACCGCAGTACGAGAACACGTATCGGTGTTTGCATTTTCACTGGAATTTTAATTTGTAAATAAAATTCATATTCTATGTTTTAGCCTACTTAATTGGTAAAGTTGTTATTTTACTTTTTTTGGATCAATGTTTGTATTTGCACGGCTCTCAAGACTGTATGCTGATGTGACTTGTGGCCGAAAAGATAGTTTTGAATGTTACTATTTTCATATCGTTATTTATATCGTTACCACAAAAAAATACCATGAAATATAATGATATAGTTTTAAGTCATCTCTCATCTCCTATCACTCATCCCTAATTCTAACTTCCTCCTCCCTCCAAGACCCTCTGTGTCTTGGCACAGTTTTGTATATTCCTTTCCCTCTAAATAATGAAATAATTATTCATTAATTATTAGTTAATGGTCACACCTGCTGTTATTTAATTTATTTGAGAAGTGTAAGTACATAACTGTTTGTCCCCAAATGCAGAAGTAATAACCACTGTGCCCTAATGGCTTCTTTTCCTGTCAGGCTGCTATAGAGGACTCTGAAATGCGGCTGGCAGAAATTAAGAGGGAGAGACATCACTTTGAAGAGTTTGTTGATAAAATTCGACAGACAACCTGGGTTCGGGAACAGAGGGCACAGAAGGTCATCGGGTACATCGAGCGTAAAATTAAAGCAAAGGTAAGCATGAAGGATGTGTTAGGCCTGTGTAGGCATGTGCTAGTAATAAGTTGCACTTCTTATAGGAAAATAATCCGAAGCGGAATTACTGCTACCACCCTGAAGTGGATTATTTTCATTTCATTTATTTTCATGCGAAATCCTCTGTCCTAAAGACTTTCCTGTCGCAGAAAATGTACTGACTGTTATATACACATACATGTTAAATATACATCGTCTAACAGGAAACTTCAACGGTTGCTGTTAAAGAACAACAAATTTTTATAATCAGTTTATTTATAAAGGGGTCGTTGGTAGCTCAGTGGTTAAGACATTGTACTATAGTTATATAAGTTATTACTATAGTACTAGTTATGACTACAGAAAAACATTGTATTAGAACAAGTGCATTAATAAACCTGCAATTTGAATTATATATGGTCAGAGCTGTTGTTAAAGAAATGAACGCTTTCTGACCAATCAGATTGGAGAATTTAAATGTGGTATAAGCAATACTATGCAGCACAGATAATATTGATATTGTACAAACTGCCAATATTCAGCACGACTCCTGCGTTCCAGTCGGGAAGCCTGTGAGGATATGAAAATGTTGTGATATTTGTCTACACCTCTTCTATTACTATAATTGTTAAAGTTTATTGAAGGTAGGTTTGATTCCATTTATCTTAAGTTTATATTTATAAAATATAATTTTATGCAAACAGTAAACATGATTAATCTTCATTTCCAAGCGTTGTGGTAATTAAAAGAATGATTATACACCGATCAGCCATAACATGGGGATGTTACTTTGACACGTACCATCTACCTAAACATTGTTGCAGACCAAGTACACCTCTTCATGGCAATAGTATTCCCTAATGGCAGTGGGCTCTTTCAGCAGGATAATGCTCCCTGCCACACTGCAAGAATGGTTCAGGAATGGTTTGAGGAACATGTCAAGAGTTCCAGGTGTTGATTTGGCCCCTAAATTCCCCAGATCTCAATCCAATTGAGCATCTGTGGGATGTACTGGACAAACAAGTCTGATCCATGGAGGTCCCACCTCGCAACTTACAGGACTTAAAGGATCTTCTGGTAACATCTTGGTCCCAGACACCACAACACACATTCAGAGGTCTTGTTGAGTCCATGCCTTGATGGATCAGAGCTGTTTTGGTGACAAAAGGGGGACCTACACAATATTAGGCAGGTGGTTTTAATGTTATGGCTGATGTGTATGATGCAGGCTACAATCTAGTGAATTTTTAGAGTAACCCCATAATAGACAGTTAAGAGACAAAATCATACAGCCATCCAACATACTAGCAGCTCGTTTTGAGCGGTTTTAATGCACCATTAGTTTATTGAAATCTAGAACCAGACTTTTCTTCGGTCTCTCCAACCTGTTGGTAATGATGATGAAATGCTATTTGTACCTCGAACCTTTAGATCCACTCGTGTGTCTCAACGTGTCACCATTCAAAACACAAAAAACAAAAGAATATCTGCACCAACATCCCTATATTTTGTGTAATCTGTGTTTTAATAATATATTGGATTAAAAGACTAGTTTGGCACAAATTTCCAAATCACAGTTTATAAATTTTTTATGTCCCAGCTAATCTATGTTTGGTTTCCAATGTTTGCTTGTTTAGTTTTCCAGTGGACCTTTGAGGCAAATCGTACTTTCATGACTCCCTTGAAGTCAGTCTTGAAGTCTTCTGTGCCTGGAACCACATTCAGTTGTTCAGGACACATTGTGAATTACTGTAATATAATGTAAGATATTGAACATGACAACTGCCCATTTATTTTCATCAGGGCAAGGGTCATTCTACCACTGAGGCACGACCTCCTAAAGTCTGAAAAATCTGAAAGCAGAACTTTAGCAGAAGAAAAAAAAAACACAGATAATAATATAGTTCATTTCAAAATGATATTACAGCTTAACAAGTATTCTTGTTGGTAGGATACTTTCCTCATCCATATAATTCACCTGGCCTGTGCCCAAATTTCTCACTGCTTGCTCCTGCAGGAAACTCTGACAGAGAGGATGCATAGGAGGAACAAGTTTCTGCAGATGCAAAACTTGAAGCAGCAGCGCATGGTGCATCAGAAGGAACAGATGCAAGAGACACCGAGCTGGGTTGACTTAGAGCACCTGAAGCAAATGAACACCCAGTGCCAGAGGCGTCTGCAAAAGTTCCAAGAGCAGCTGCTAAGTCAAAGAATGCTGGTTCGAAAGAGTCGGCAAAGCCTGAACATTTACAAGGTACAGATCCAGAACACAGGGTGCTATTTCCTTGGAGGATCCCTGCTCTATTTACCTCATTTGGGTAAAAAAAAAAAGTTGTGTTTGATTTTGCTACAGCACATGGATCCCAACTCTGGTCTTGGAGAACCCTATGTCCAACACATTTAAGTGTTTTCCTTGTTTCTTGCACACCTGATTCAGCTAATCAGCCCTTCCTGAGATGAAGCAGTTAAAAGACTAACGTGAAGGACAGGGTTGGGAAACAGAACAGTGTATTCGAATTCGGCGCTTCAGGAACAGGAGTGTTTTAATTTATTAATGAATGACGTCATGATTTTTATCCATGTATAATGTATTTCATGTTGCAGAGCATCTGTGAAACAATTTCATTCCTGTTATCACTTACAATACAGCAGCTATTCCCTCAACTAACTCTCTTTTTTTTTCTCTGTTTTGAAGTTAAATAGACACAAAAGAAATCCTAGATAGTTAAGCGCAAAGTCCCCCGTCCTGAAGACTTACTCACTGTTACAAAGTGCTGTTACTGGAGACTCCTTCAATAAATGTTAAAGTGCACCGATTATGATTTTTCAAATATTTTCCTGTAGTGTGTTAGAGCTGTTTATGAATGTAAAAATGTCTGCAAAGTTTCAAAAATCAAAGCGCATGACAAATGGAGTTATCGACTCCCAAAAGAAGGAACCGATTCTGAACAGCTGAAACGAGTAGTTAGTAATTCCAGACTCACTTCCTGTACTAACCTAAGTAGGTTTGTAACAAAAAGAAACCCCGCCTCTGGTCTTCATTGGCTGCTCGCTGATAGCGGTAGACCAATCACAACTGACTGGGACATCTGACCAATCAGAGCAGAGTATGTTCTCTGAAAGGAGGGGTTTATAATGAATCCTTTAGAACGAATCATTTAACGAATTATTTGTGACACTGGGGGAAAAAAGGTAATACTGCAGTTTAAATTATGAGCACATTAAAGTGTTTTTTGACCTTGGATGCATGTAAAGCTATTGTATGCGACCTTTAAAACAAAACTAGGGACGTTTCAAAACCATAAGAGGTGCGCTTTAAAATATTGTACACGATTGTACACGAGTAATATAAGGAGCAAATGCACAAGTGAAAATCAGAGAAAACAGCTTTAGGAGCAATATTCTCAACATATCCCCCGTTCCTGATGAACTCATAAACAGAAGCCTTAACGTACACAAAGCATGATATTGAGTTGTATGTTTACCACACATTTTTAAAATGGTTCAAGCCCCAAAACGGTGTCTAACTAATATTCATCATGAAACACTGCTGTATAAAAACACCAGGCTTGGAATATGGAGAGGCATGTGTTGCTGCATCACGGTGTGTCTCGGTTGCAGGAGCGTCTCAAGAAGGAAATGCAGGAGTCGGAGTCGCTGAGCAGAAAAATCGCCTCACATGAGGAAAGGCTGTCGAAGATCAGAGAGAAACAGCAGAAGGTCGAGAAGGTCAGGATGCTTTCAACTCACCGAGTCACCAGTAAACCTTGACACTTAAACACGGCCCTGAAATAACTTTTAAGCAGGGAAAGTGATTAGCCACGTATGTGCACGCCTCGTTCCTATTTTTTCACTTTGTAAAATCTGCACAATAATCTCAGTGTTCTTTTTTATTTTTTTCCATCATTCATTAAATCTGTAATGAAAATACTTACACTATATGGTTAAAACTATGTGGACACCTGATCATCACACCGATATGAGCTTGTTGGACATCCCATTTCCTAAACTATGGGCATTAACCTGGAGTTCTGCTTCACCCGCTCATTTATTGATTGAACCACTAAATAAACAAAATGTAATGTGTAAAGATTTGACTTGTATAATATTTCTTAATTACCAACTGCTCCTACTTTCACTTTTGGAAATGAAGGCGGAAGATCTTTTCAGACATTTATTCATTTAATGGTTAAATCTTTTAACAGTAAGTGGTACTCTTTCCATAGTATATTGACTGTGTTCTTGGGTATACGTCTCTGTGTGTGTGTCATGTATGCAGGAGCGAGTTCAGGCTGAGGCTCTGAACAAGAAGCTGAAAGCCCAGTTGGCTAATTTCCGCGTCCCTGATGTCATGAAATATGTCGAGGCCAAAGCCACGAATGATCGGCTCAGGCAGACCGTCAAATCCTTGGAGCGCAAAGCGAGGGTTGCTGAGGTAAGCCCAGAAAAAAAGGCATAAATTGTCCAAAATTAAAATCTGAGCTATTTATGTTGGAGGACCAAGCCAGTTTTCTTTTCTTTTTTTTTCTTTTTATAAATGTCTATGGTTTTTACAAGCTCAGACTGAGGATCCCTTGTAAAAGCCTTTTAATCGACAATCAAGGATAATCAGTGTCAAAAACTTTGTTTGATAAAATTTATACCACAATTCTCAATTCTGACTGGTTAGAGGGTGTTAATTAATTTTCTATAACAGCAGTTATGACTGTAGTGGACCCGCAAAGTTTATATTAATAAAGTTTATCTTTCTAAATGTGATTGTTTCTAGAGGAAGTTTTCTGTGAGGGGATGTTTAGTTGTTTAGCAGGTATGGAAGGAACCTCCAGTGTCAGCTCTCTAAGTAAAGCTGTACTTTAGTAGATTTCCGACACTGGCAAGTCTTCAGGATGGAGTACTTTGTGTTTTCCCATTTCTCCGTGACATGACGAGCTACATTGTTTCTTATTAACTCCAATACACAACTGTCTTTGTATAATCTACAGATGGCATTGAAGACTAAGAAAAAGAGTCCAGAAGAATCATCAGGCTGCAGTAGGAGCAGTGACCACTAATCCATGATGACCATAACCTAGGACTGCACGATTATGGCCAAAATGATAATCCTGATTATTTTGATCAATATTGAGATCTCGATTATTTATCATGATTATTAATTGATTTTAGTGTCAACATATGTTTATTGCACTTTCACATTTATTAAGTTTTCTCATGCCACAATATAACACACAAGTAGGCATGTGAAAACTTGAGCTGGTCAATTATGACAGAATTTAGGAACATAGTGTGAGCCATGACAAATTAATTTACCTTCTGATAAACTAAATGTAATATTTTCAGTTAATTTTACAGACTGTATGCAAAAAACAACCGTTAACCTGTTCCACCTTGTAAACAAATACAATAAACATCAATGTTCAGTGCTTGAATCTACACTATTAGACATTTTCCACTGTCATGGTTCTGGGCTGGAGTCAGTTCTCGAACCGCTCTGTGTATATTGTGTATATATCTGAATAATCTCATATAGGATGTGATTGGGTGAGTTCATTTACCCATCAGATGGGAAGCGCTTTAGTTTAATGGTGTTCATTACTGACACTCCGATCAGGATTTTTACGACTGATACCGATCCAGATACCAATCTTTTTTTGTTTAAACTTTAATCAGGAGTTCTGTCATAAACAGTTAAATGTAAGCTCTCTGCTCATGGTCACTGTTAATTGAATTAAAATAATAGCAATGAGATACTGTTGGTTAATTGATACACAAGGATAAAATATTTATTTTTAAAATATCTTAAAAACAATCAAGAGTCCTAATTAAAAGTAGACTAACACAAAAATGATCCATATTAGGAAAAAGGCTAATAGCTTTCTAATGAAATAGCTTACTAAGCTTAATGTCAAATTGATATTAAATGCAACCCATAGTAATTAAACATTATTTCATTTTCCATTTTATTTATATTTTATGGTTATTATAATATCTATTTTTTATATTAAATGATTTATTTATAACTAAGGGGGGGGGGGGATTTGATCAAAACATAACATGGAAACTGGAGTTGACTTTCCTAGTGATATCTGGCAACCGTGTTTAAATGAAGTAAATTAGAGTTAGTGAATGGAGAGCTGCAATGTACTGTATGTTTACAGACTGAACAGTTGCTACTCTTGATTATGATCGGTGAGGAATTATTTAATAAAGAAGTTTGAATTAAACCCACCTTGTATCGTTAGCATTATTATTAATTTTCTCCGCCCAAAGCCGCTGTGTCTACACAAGCAGGTGCCAGTTCAGGTAATTTTGCGGGATCAATAAAAGATGGTGGTTGTGAGATTGGGAAGTTGAAGCAGATGATGTACAGAGTTACTTGTCATTGTATTGGCTTCTCTGCAGTATTTACACACTTGTTCGTTTGACTGAGCTGATGAAAAGAGGTGAAAGTAACTGTTGCTCGGTGTAGATGCATTTTGGAGTTGTAGTTTTTATTCCAATTGTATTATACAACTCCAAACAGGTCACTCGCACCAGTGCGAATAAATATTTATTCTCCAGTTGCACAAAATACTTTTCAGTCGCAAACGTGAGTGAAATGGTTGCACTTTAGAGCCCTGAGTTTATCTGCAAAGTTTTTTCATGTTTGGCATGATAACGTTTAATGTCCCCGACAACCTCTGTAGTGCCATTTAGCATCATGTTAACGTAATGATCTACCCTCACCCAAAGTGCTGGAGCTCGAAGCGAAGCTGGCAGCTCGAGGGCTAAAATGCTAATCCCGTTTCGGGGTTTTGGCACTACAAAGTGCCAAAGTGCCAGCATCCCTGCGCTGCTCTATGGTGATTGGCTGTAAGTGTAGGAAGCGCTTGATTTGATCTGCAGTGGAGTTTTCTATCTGCGGAGGATGAACTTTAAACGTTAATATCACAGTCGATCATGTTCATTTAATTGTGGACAGTCAAAATCGTAATCACGATCGATATTCGATTAATTGTGCAGCCCTACCATAACCTTGAATCCACTGATCAGCTGAAACCTTTTATCATTGCTTCATTGTTATTCTTTTTGAAATGGACTTACAGCATGTACGCAAACCTCCATAAACATGGATCACATAAAATGCATTAAAAATCCAAACCCCACACGTTATTAATGAGAAAGTTTATTAGTTAGTGCTGTGTATATTAAATGCTACATACAGATATTTAGCATGAATGTCACATCCATCTCCACATGAAATTTTTCTTACTAACTCATCCACAATCTACAATTTGAAAAAAGCTAAAGAGGAGTTAAAGTGTGCCGTGGAGCACAAACATTTTTAAAACAGATTACAGGAACGAACAGCAGGCATGCACGAGGCAGAGTACAGGACCGCAGAGGAAGGGGAGTACACGCCAAAATCACTCACCTCAACCTACAATGTCCCCTTCAACCTCATTACCCAGCATCCCTTCCTCTGTGGCCCTGACCCTCCCACCAAGTATATATATTTATATAGAAATTTTAAACAATATTTAAAAAAAAAAAAAAAAAAAAAAAAAAAAAAAAAAAAGAATATACAATGCAAATGTGAAGAAAAAAAAAAAAAAGGCATAGATTTTTTTTTTCTCAAATCCCAACCAAGTCCCCTTTGAGTCAAACTTTTAATGCCTGGGGAAAAAAACACACCTCTTGAAACAAACACAAATGTTTAAGAATGTATATGTAAAATATATGTATAAAAAAACCTAAAGACCACAATATAAACATGGAGGCTATGGATACACCCTGAATCGCTCATGCTTTTAAGGCCAAATGTATCTAGAGCTCTGACCTCCATACGCCACGCGTTAATTATAATACTGCACAGCCCTCAGAGGCCTGCTCATCAATCACAGTCACGTGAAAACGGAGGGAAACCCAAAGCGCCACACAGCCTTGCTTGTGCAAAACCACCACAGTCACCTTGGAGTTCAAAATTCGTGCTGTAGAGATTTGTGTACGCTTATTCTGCATTCACATCCACAGTCGCTCAAGGCCTAGGGAGCTAAAGAATATGACTTTTTAACCATTGTAACATAAGTGAGTTAAACTAAACAACATATATACGGGGGGGTGGGGGGGTTGGGGCTGCGAATACATCAACCTGTATAGGCGCTAAGCATATTTTCCCTTCTTACATCATGGGGCGAAAAAAAATCGTTCTCCAAAATACCAAAACAAAAAGACGACGTGGGGCGTCATTTTACAGTATAAATGCAGGCAAGTAAACAGGAAATATAATAAATCTATACAGGCTGTAGAAATCTCACACATGCTACTGTACAGAGAAAACATGAATTGTATTCAAAGTCTGGCCGACACTAAGGGAGGTTGTGACGTAGACCAATTCTCAAAGCTGGCTCTGAATGTGGGTAAATTAATAATAATAATAATAATAATAATAATAATAATAATAATAATAGGACTCCTCGTCACAAATCAACAGGGTGCACAAACTACTCTCGTATGACACCATCATTATCATCATCAAATGCCTAAGAATCTACAAAGCAAGAGAAAAAGAAGAAAACAAAAGGATAATTTGAGAAAGAGTTCCACATAATAAAAAAAATCTATAAAAGTTTTTAGGAAAGACTAAAGACAAGACTAGAAAACATGATGCATACATACTAACCTATGTACTTACAGTAACACAAAGCTGCTTCAGGACAGTCACACTTGTGGGAATATGAACTGTATGCATGTATACATGAGTGATGTATATATTTCTATATCGTATATATTTATGTATATTGCAGTGAAATGCAGAGACGGTGATGGACTACCTGGTTAACAACATGCCCTTCTGGGGTGTCATACAGTACTTTGTTTTTTTTCTTGGTTTTTTTTTTTTTGGTACATACAATTTTTGCCACATCGAAGGGCACACATATACGACGACACACACTTACAGACAGCATGAATAGTTCATAATATCGTAATAGCACAATATAGGCTAACCCCCAGCTGTTTCGGAACATCTGGTCAGCTATGTCTAGCTGAGGTGTCTAGAAGCAGGCGATACAGGTTGAAACATATATACAGTATTCTTCATGTCAGAGCGTGGCTAGGGACTGACCAGTCTCCCATCAATTCATTCTTGATTGGAAGGAAGGAATCTGTAGCTGCAAATGAAACTCAAAAGAAAACACACAAAGTTTATCTAAAAATGCACTAGCTACTGTTAACTATATTTTTTCCCCCCCATTTTTGTTTTTTTAATATAAAGTCCAGAGCTCTGACGGATAAAAGATTGATCGAATTGAATACCAAACTGATAGACTGGCATAAAGACTCCAAAGGTGAGCCATTTCTTCATCTCTCACAGCTATGAAACAACTCCTATCCTCTCTCGCTCTTCCTCACCTTGGAAAGTCTTTGTCCTTCATTATTTTCCCTTGAATTGTAACAATTCAAGCTTTAAATCAAGGCTGGAAGGTGAGCGATGCTTCTAATTTTCAGCACCTATTGCTTTGTCCAAGATGAAATGGTATACAACGGAATAATGAAGGCGTTTATGTATATGTAGGTAATGAGGTGATTATACCACTTGCTTAGTATTTGGAGCTGTCTTAAAAACAAGAGAAAACAACCCGAGGGTTACTGAATGAGAGACGACACCGGGTATCCGCCTCCTTCGGCAGTGTGTTGGACCGTGTGCTCCTGGAGCAAGCCGAGATCAGCGAATCGCTCTCCGCACCACACACACTTGAACTGCGCGTCCCTGGAGTGAACGCTTTGATGCTTGGCAAGGTGCTCACGCTGTTTGAAGCTCTTATCGCAGCTGGCGCATTTGTATGGCTTCTCGCCGGTGTGGACGCGCCGGTGGCGGTTCATCTCAGACGAGTATTTGAAGCGCTTTTCGCAGTCCGGGCACTTGAGCGGCTTCTCTCGCGACGGGTCGCAGCGGTGCTGCACGAACTCGGACGACGAGAGGAAGCGGCGGTCACACAGCGAGCACTTCAGAGGCTTCTCGTTGCAATGTGTGGTTTGGTGGCGCTGCAGCGTGGCCGCTTTCTTGTAAGCCTTGCCGCAGACGTCACACTTGTACGGCTTGTCCGGGTTGGTGGGTGTGCTTGAGGGCTCGCCGCACTTGTGCCGTAGCAGCTCGCCCGACTGGCTGAACCCCTTGCCACACGATGCGCACTTGAAGAGGTTGTCCATGCCATGCACATGCTGGTGGTAAAGCAGGTGCGACGGCTGCAGGAAGCCCTTGTCACACAGGTTGCACTTGAACGGTCGGTCTCCGGAGGCCGTGTGCGTGCGGCGGTGACGCACGAGCGCATACTGCTGCTTGAAGCTCATCTGGCAGTCGTCGCAGTGATACGGCCGCTCCTCAGAGTGCGTGCGCTCGTGCTGGCGCAGGTCGGATGGCCGCTTGAAGCCCTTGCCGCACGTGGCGCAGCGGAACGGCCGTGCGCCCTGCGGCTGACACTGGTGGTGCAGAAGCTCAGATGACTCCTTAAAGTGCAGCTCGCACACGTTGCACTTGAACAGGTGCTCGCCCGAGTGCGCGTACATGTGCCGCACCAGGTGCGAGCGGTGCTTGAAGCTCTTTTCACACACTGCGCACTTGAATGGTCGCTCTGAACTGTGCGTGCGCTGGTGGTGCTGCAAGTGTGACTGCTGGCTGAAGCTCTTGTCGCACGTCTCGCACTTGAACGGCTTCTCGCCTGTGTGCACACGCTCGTGCCGCGTCAGCTCGGACAGATGACGGAAACCCTTCGAGCACACAGAGCACTTGTAGGGCCTGTAAGGAGCAGAGGACTCAAAGGTAGGCTGTCCAGAAGCACCGACCGCTGCGCTGCTGCTCGCTGATGCACCGTCGCTGGAAGGCTGAGCAGGATTGGTGCTGCCTGACGAAGTCGGTGTGGCATTTCCTGAAGATCCAGGCCGGTAGGTCTTCTCGCAGATTGAGCACTTCATGGGATTTCCACTGTTGTGGGCATTGTGGTGCTGTGCCAGCGACGTGAGCAGCGAGAAGCCCATCTTGCATACACCACATACAAACGGCTTCTGCTCCACCTGCACGCACTGGTGCTCCAAGAGGTCCGTGGCTTGGTGAAAGATCTTCAGGCACTGCGTGCACTGGAACGAGCGGTCCTGGCTTACCATGCACTGGTGCTCGTGTGGATTGGCCAGATGTGAGATGTCATGGCCGCACGCACCGCATTTGTGGCCTCCTTCGCTCCCGACCTGCAGTGAAGGCTGCTGCGCCTGAGCCGGGTGCTGCTGCTGCTGGCTGTGCTGCTGGCTGTGATGTTGCTGCTGCTGTTGCTGCTGCTGTGACTGCAGTGCGTCCGGCTGCAGCACGATGCCATACACGGCGCATCCGAGCGCATTCTCTGCCCCCGGCGGGATGGCGTGGACGACAGGAGGTGGGGCAACAGCATGCTGCTGCCACGCCTCAGTCATCCGCGCCCGCGTGTACGGATTCAGCTTGGTGCCGTAGTGGGACCGCTTGGCGTGTGAATCCAGGGGGAAGGGGTTGCTGGACTGGCCGCGATGCGACAAGTGGGGGGGCAATGAGGAACTTATTTTGACGGCTCAGTCGGACCACCACAGGTGAGAAATGGGAGATGTATTACACCTCGAACCTCCAGGAGCACTCGCCAGCTCCAAAACGTGCTCAGAACACTGTGTATGTGGGCATCCTCCAAACGTGAAAAACAAGATGAAAGAAGAGAGACACACCAGTTCCACTGGATTCCTTCCTACGTGGTCACTCCTGCAAAGAGGAAGCTGGTTAATGGATCATTCGTGATAAGACAAGTACACACTTAATACGTGACACATTTATAAACAACTCTTTTGATCTACCTGGCCAAGGTTAAGGAAAACACGCCTAATATTTCCAAGGACAGTCCTTATTACTTAGTCCTTACTACTTAGTCCTTACTTTGTCCTGATCCATTAAAAATATTTGTCCTATATCCTAGAATAAAATTCTACACACACTGCTGTCAAGTCATTCTTGTCAATCTGCACAAAAGCAAGTTAACTTATGAATTATGTGCTGCTAAAGTCAAGGAGGACCTGCGAATGTAACGGCAATGCTAAAATATTAACATGAAAGGAAAGGAGGACACAACTCTTGACAACTTTTATGTTAGGAGACAAAATCTGACATCTTTCACTACTTTATATCAATGTAAGGAGGTTTTTTGCTCCATTTGTAGCCTGGGTCTTGATGGCATACCCACTTTTGTATAACATTTTGGCTCAGATGCTATATATTATAGTATATTGGTGCAGTGTCAAATTGTAATACACAGTCTGTACACGATTTTGCAGAGTTTGTGATCGTTGTGGCTAAAAATGCTTGATTTTGCTGCTTTTTTCCTCTTTAAAATTTGCGATGCAATTTGCTGAGTTTTTTTGTGCTTTTTTCCCCCGGGAAAACTGCTTGAATAGGTGAAATCGCACTTGCACGTACTGTTTTACAAGGTCTTTTGCAGTGATGTTTGTTGATAAATAAGACCTTTTTGCTGTACTCGTGTTCGAAGCACATAAATCAAAGAGGGATTTGCCTGAATGTATGTTGTGATGACATCACATGATGCATCTTGGCCCAAATCTGTGGAAAATCTGCAGTAATTCTAAAAAACTGCAGGTTTGCAGAGTATTTGTTACGCTCTATCCCACTGTCTAGTGCTGTGACTTGATTGCGCTGTTTGAACTACAGCCGGCCCAACTTCCCCCGAGTTGCACTGACACGGCTTTATATTTGACCGCTAGTTTCACCCCGCCTAACTGCCTGGGGTGGTGAGAATCACCAGGATATTATACAGTATTTGATGATGGAGGTGTTACACTGAGTCACTGTGTGTAAATTAGGGCTGGGCGATATATATCGATACAACATCGCCATTGTTATAAATGATTACACAATACACTTTTCTGGGATATCGTTGGTATGGTGATAATTAATAATTACATATTAAATGGTACAGAATGGATGGCGCTGATTTTATGGAATTTTTTAAAAAAACTTAATATTCATCTGTAGGTATTAAAGTATAATCAAACTCGGTTTATATTTTTTTTGGGTTATTTTACTACAGTTAGGCAAACAGTTTGTTAGCTAAATAATATACCATAGAAATGCCCTCAATTACCGTGATATATTTTTGTCATATCGCCCAGCTCTATGTAGAATATAAAACAGTCACCTTTTCAAAATACTGATTCAACTGTATTTCCGTAACTATATTACCTATTCTTTAATAATATTTATAAATATATATTTATTTATATATATATATATATATATATATATATATATATATATATATATATATATATATATATATATATATATATATATATATATTCAGTCGTGTTCCTTAATTAGTGTGGTCATATGATCTGCACTTCAGAAAGCCTACTCTTTGGTCTACTCTGGGATATGTGTGTGTGTGTGTGCGCTTGTGCGCACACTGCATTATGATTTACAGTAAGTAGACGAAGAAAAATGCTGTTCGTTCTTTCAGCTTCATTAAACATATCCTACTGAAATAAATCTGACTCTCTGGGAAAAAAAGAGGGAAGTGTGTGGTGTTTATTAACAGCCATTTGCTTCCAACAAACAATAAATAAGTAAGCTAAGAAAGAAAAAAGGAAATAAGACAAGAAGAGGAGACACGCCACTTCCTACAGTGCACATCGAATATGTGCAAAATAAACTTCTTCCCATTCCTCCAACATCCACACCTGCTGTAAACACGTACCTCTGCTACCTCCGTTGCTTCTCCGAGCATGTTCATACACGACGGTTATCAAATACACAGATGAACATGGCACTGCTGACCAAAACTAAATGAAACTATTTTTTGACTAAGCAGCGGTGTTTGATTTTTTTTGGCTGAGTGTGCCACCTTTCCTTACAGTCAGCTTATAACAATAACATAATATATATGGACACTGGGCCTCATTTATCAATCTTTTAGTACAGCTGTGAGTGAACCTGAATTTCTTCACACCCACGTGCATGTTGAAGAATGACAATCACCTGTGAATTACCAGGCACCTGCACGACAAAGCAAATCGGCTGTTGGCGACACCCGCAAAACTCCATAAATGACAAAGCTCTGCTCACACTGCTGAAATGATGAGCAAAAGTCAAAAATAGACACTCAGTGGTAGCACTGAAAGTTATTCAGCAGTCCCTCCAGGATTTGGCGACGGCAGAAACAAACGCAAAATCAAGCAAACTCCGCAATATTCGGAGGAGCTCGCAGTTTTTAAAAATCACTGCAGATTTGGGCCAAGGCGCTTCATGTGACATCACGACACGCATTCACCCAAAGTCCTCTTCAGTTCACTTGCGTTGAACACGAGTACAGCTAAAAGGTCTCGTCTACCAACAAACATCACAGCGCAAGACTGTGAAAAACAATTTCGTGCACTTGCAATTCCACCAATTCAAGCAGTTTTCAACTAAAAAAATTAAAAAGGACAAAAATCTCCACAAATTGCATCGCAAAATTAGAAAAAAGTCGCCGCAAAATCAAGCATTTTCGGCTGCAACAATCACAAAAACACTCCACGGAATCCCGTAGGGACCGATTTAGACTCGTGTCTGTGTCAATAAAAATTTATAAGTATAACAGAACCTGGAAGGACAAAATCTGGAGCCGACTTACTGGAATTAGATTTAACTGACATGAAAAGAAAATGGCTTGAAAACGGGCGATGACGACATGTCTACTGCACCCAGGTGATCATGGACACCAGGCATTTCACACAGAGTTGAACTGTTTTGGTTTTTTTTATTCAAAGTGATATGTCTGTGATTCTCAGCCAGAAATCCCTCACGCCTTCCACGATATCACGCTAGCACATCAGAACGGCATATACTCCCAGAAAGCCAATGGTGTCCAACACACCAGGGATATACTGCACATTGCAGACTGAGGCCCTGTTTACACTGGTGTGTTTTCATTTTAAAATGCATAACTTTTGCTACGGTTACGCCAGTTGCCTACACTACCCCAGCGTTTTCAACCCTCGAAAACAGAGACTTTTGGAAATGCCAAAGACCCCGTTTTAGTTTGAGAACTCCGGGCTCGCGTTTCAGTGTAAACGGACCAAAATGAAGAATTTTGAAAAAGGCGGCGTGGCTTCGCCCACATTCGCCGTCTGATTGGGTCTTCTGGATCACTGCGTATCCTTCCCTGATTCGTCAAGCCCCTACCATATGACCAACACCTTGATCGTATACAGAACACGGAGCCTGAACCGCAAGCTTTGCTGGCGTTGTTGTCATTCTTAGCAGCCATTGTGCAGTTAAATTCTGTATTTTATAATACTGCAGCTACCTACAAGTGCAAGAGGCGAGCTATGAATAGAGCAATCGCCAACAAATCTCATTTGAAGTGGCGTAAGCCCACGGGTTTGTTGTGCCTGCCGGTGACTAGCAACCAACTTCCTGTTTACACTTGTATGCGCATGCACAGTGTGCGTGACTGGTCATGTGACATGCGTATTCGGCCGTGTAGTGTGGACAGAGATAGTTTCTGAAACACAGCGGAACGCCAGTGTAAACGAGGATCGTTTTCATTTTACAACGCTATAGTGAAAACAGGGCCTGACACGTACCAGATCGGTCACTTTAAAAGCAAATGCTGCTGCAAATGGAACGGACACCTTTACACACCACCTGAGCCTGTCCGCCATTTATTCAACATTCTTAACTGAATGTCTGCTCTTCTTTTTCTTAATTTATAGATTTATCTTTGCTTTCTTTTAAAAAATATTTCATTAGTTAATGCCATTATTACATAAAGGACTGGGTTTTGCAAACGTTTCATTAAATCTACGTGTAACTAAAAAGACTTACTCTAAACTTGACAGTGCGAACTGTATATAAAAGTGCAGTAACTCATTGAGTTATATGCTTTCAAATCAACTGAGGATTACATTAGTTACTAGCAGGGCTGCACAATTAATTGAATGCTGATGTCGATGACGATTTTGACTGCTCACGATTACACGAACATGATCGACTGTGATATAAAGTTCGTCCTCCGCTCATCGAAAACTCAGTTGCATATCAAATCAAACGCTTCCTAAACTTGCAGCCAGTCACCATAAAGTGCCGCAGGAATGACGTCTAACTTCTGTATTCGCACTGCTCTATTGGGTGATTCGGCTGCGCCTCTCCTCCTGTAAACACTGTTATTACCTTTTCTGCATAGGCCTGGATTGTTTTCATTTGGTTGTATATTGTTGCATTGATTTCATATTTTCATTTGGTTGATGGCATTTTTATTTTTTACTTTTCCTATATTTTTGGTACAATTTTATTTATATTTTGCATCTATGAGATGACGCACTTTAAGTGCTTAGACTTTTAGTTAATTAGACTTTAGTGCTAGTAGACTTTAAGTCTAATTTAATGCAAACATTTGTACATTAGCAGGAATGTAGCAAAACATGGAGGTGAAAGCAGCGGTCTGTTTATTTAAATGTGAAAGTGCAATAAAAAAAATCTTGTCCCTAAAATCAAGGAATAATCGTGATCTCAATATTGATCAAAATAATTGTGATCATTTTGGGCATAATCGTGCAGCACTAGTTATTAACTAATGTAGTATTAGTTTCTCATGCATAAATTTACTTTTGACAAAATGAACAAAACGTTTAATTACAGGATTTTCATGAATGTCACTTCTTGTGCAAGAGCTACTGGCTACTGCTGGCCCAAATTTAGCCTATTACCCAAAGACACTTAAAATTCAACATAGAAGCAAATACTCACATCTGTAAACCCAGTTGGAGATAGAAAAAAAAAGAAAAAAAAAAAGACACCAGCCGCGAGTGAGAAGGAGCAAGGGTCCAGATTTTATTTCCTCACGAGATCCACACCAATGAGAATTCTCAGAAGTGATCTGACACCTGGAGCTCAAGCTCCAGTATTTATACTGTATTTACACAGTAGATAACCAATATATTTTAGAAAGACTATGATTTCAATACCAATAGGGTTAAAAAGAGCTCATCTACATTACCATGATGTTTAAAAAAAGGCTTATCAAATTTACCATGATGTTTTGAAAGAGGACTTTCTGACTACCATTAGGATTGAAAGTGGGAGAGAGAGAAAACAATTTTAGAGAGACCTTAGTCTCATGTTGTTATCTCATAATGTTATGTGTGTGCATTGGGGCCTTTGTGTGTGTTATGTCTGCACGCCCATCCTTGACTGTACGAGAGTGTGTGTGTTTCTCAGCCTGCCCTCCTCAGCTCTTATATTTCTCTGTGACTAATAAACCATAGTGTGTTACTCTTAAAGATCTTAAAGTGTGAATCCAACCAGTCCTGTGAATTTTCAATAAAATGACATATTACTCATACTAGGTCTCCCTCGTGTTTATTTCATGTCATTTTTATCCACAACACTACGAATGACTTACGAATAAATCTGTGTATCAGGGGTGATAAATGAGGCCAAGCTAAGAAAGAACAATTCAGGGATTTGATCTTTTGAGAGAAAGAGAGATTATATGTATGTACGTATATGTGTATGTAATCCCCCCCCCAACAACACACAGACTCTTTTGTACAAATATTTCATAGTATTTTTGCTTGTGTGTTTTTAAATAGTTGCCCAATACTGTGAAACTGTGATATTTCTAGACTTGGATATCACACAGTGGACATCTCAAACCATAACGCCCCGAACAACGTAACTGACTGGTAACTTCATCCAGCTCTGAACGCCTGACAGACTCAGATCCACTTTTGAGGATCAAGTGCTGGCTTGTTGTATGTTCCAGGAAGGAGACAGATTTCAGGTACCAAACGTGTAGAACCTTAATACCTTGTTTAATTCTAAATTTTAATAGAAACGGCTGTTCATTTCATATGGATCTTGTCCCAATATTTGATTAATATTAATTTTGTTTACATGTAAACTCTGACTATTTTAACTCTCTGTCTAATTGGTATTTGATCATTGTTTAATTTTTTTTAATGTTCTTTTGCAGTGAAAGACTTTGGGGTATGAAAGGGTGCTCTATAAATAAACCTCATCATTTATCATGCTCAGAGATGGAAGTGAGTCAGTGTTTAAACCCTGAGAGAATGAAGAGGAAAGTTGGGGAACCCAGGAGCCGGTCAGTAGGAAGAAGATGCTGCTGCGCAGAAACTCCCATTGTTCTGCCTGGAAATTAAACCTCTCTGCCTACAATACGACATTAAAAATAATAAAGTCTGTGGACTGGAAATACTGAGAGAAAGCGCACACTTTCAACTTGCAAAATAAGAAACTGCACTCTCTTTACTTACCCATTTAATCAATTAAAACGTTTACGCCACTTGTTTACCTACGTTAGCATTAGAAGCTATTCAGTTCGGGTTATTTTCTGCACCAGAGATTTGTAAAATGCATGAAGAAAAGTAAAAAAAAATGGCCACCAAATGTTACGTTAAAATAAGTAAGTAAATAAATAAATAAAACATCTTACGCTCTCACGTGTTGTTTGCAAAATGGAAAACCTGCTCATTGATACCGGAATACAAGCATGCTAACTATATTAGCACAGCCTTCAGGATACAGCAAGCTATTCCACTAAAGGGAATGTTTAAACACTTTATTGGAGTTTTACATACCTTTCTGTTTCTCTTGACACAAGTTGGCATTAGAATCTGGTTAATTCTCTTCCTTTAAAAGATGTTAAAATAAGCTCTGGTCTCGAGCCGACCGAAGGCCAAAACCTGATCCGCGGATTTTCCTGGTCGGTGGAAGCCGTAGGCCGCTAACGCAATCCGCGTGTAAAAAGCACGGCGAAACTCGGAACAATCTCTCAATAAACAATTAGAAATTGTATCCTGTGCTTACACCGTGTCTAAAGAAATAAACTCCTCATATAAAAAAGTCGTCTATACACGCGTTTTCAAGTTAATTTCGATTTCATAGCAGCAGCACAAGACTCCGTTTGACCAGCAAACCCCCCAACAGGAACCTGAATAATAATTGGCATCATACCGAGAACATACCGGAAACCTGGTTAGATTTTATTTAAAATAAAGCACACGATTATTAGCAAACACACAAATCTAAAAAAAGAGAAAAGTTTACCTACTTAAAAAAGCAAAAAAACAACAACAACGCAAAATATATATATTTATCTGTACATGTGCACGTATTGGTTATTTGTTATGTGCATAGAAATGTGGCTAGATAGCTTTGGCTTGAAACGGTTCGCGGCTAAAATGTTTTTCTACTCAAACATTTTATAATGAGATAATTATAACAGACAAGACTGGTTAATCATACGCTGTTTCCACACACACAAAAAAACCCTCTACTTTATTGAATATTTCTTGTAGTACAAATCCGGAACTATTTCAGCCAATATTGTTGCAGGTGGGACACTGTGATGGCGCGACACCTGGCTTTTCTGGATCTTATCTCCTGTACTTCCTATATAAGCGCTCTATAGGGGATAAAATTGTGTTTTTTTTAAATCATATGTCGACTACTATATGTTTTATGGCTAGTCATTAGGGATATTTCTCCTTCATTTTTTATTTTATTAAGGCGTCTGTCACTGAAGCTATATTTACGCGTGTAATTTGTTGTTATTTTTAAAAAGTGTATATTTGTGTTTTAACATGCTAGTTAATTACAGCAGCAGCTCGGAAGATGAAAATGAAGTCGTTTCTACTAACAGAAAGCGCCGAAGACGAAATAATAGTGACAAAGATGTGAGTCCAGGTGGGAGGAAAATGCAAGGAAATGTGACACAGGAAACCAGGTTTGGTGCGTCAGAGCATAAGAAGTCATAAATAACCTTTTTCACAGAGTGAAACTAAACACTATGCTTTTATTAAGGGTTTCAGCTTCAGAGAAGAATGAAGGTTCATGTCAGGACTCTGTGGCTCGACTTCCTCTGCCTGCCTCCGTGATGGAGATGTTCAGAGACTCAGAAGAGCAGCACATAGATGACAGATCTCAACATGGAGGACGACTCAGGTCTTTCCAACACGAGAGAGGCAACTGGGCTACTTATGTCTATCTACCATGTAAGACTCAATGCAGGCAGGGATGATGAGATCTGATGTAAAGTTGTGTGACCTAAACCTAAAGTTGTGTGTCCCTCTCAGTCTGGTTCTAACACATTGGAGTAAGCTAAAGGTTCCTGTCCTACAAATTCCCTACTCTAACACACTGATTTCAACTTAGGAAGGGCTGTTAATTAGCTGCTTATATTGGAACCAGGTATGACGAGAGTAGGGAAAACATAAATATACGTACACCATATGGCCAAACGTATAAGGAGACCTGACTATCACACCGATATGTGGGCCTTTCCCAAACTGTCGGCACAAAAATTAGAAGCACACAATTGTTCCAGCATGACAATGCTCCTGTGCACAAAGTGGCACATGGGGTGTGTCTCAGACAGCTCCTTAGTTCAGTAGTCAGGGCACTGATCAGGGAGTCGGCCATTTTAAGGGCTGTCTCAATCACAAAATCCTTCCTGTGCACTGGAACGTTCACTCCCTTAAAAAAATTCCACAGTGCACTACAAAAACCAGGGAGCATCGACACTCAGTGAGTTCCTTCACGAGAAATGATGTCATATTTTCTGAAGCCTCTCAGAAAAATGGGATCATGGACTGTATGAGAGTCACTGAGGCCAGGATTCGGAACCACTGACATAAAGTGTTTTCACTCAAAGCCCTGAATGTGCAGTTTCTATTTCAGATGATCCTGAAGACGTGTTCCTGGAGTTGCTGGATGAGCTGCGGGTTTGTGCAGCAGCTCGTGGCGTCACCTTGACCCGGGCAGAAGAGTTTCACATCAGCCTCTCTCAGACGGTGGTCCTGCGACACCACTGGATTCAGCCATTTGTTCAGTCGCTGCGTTCTGCACTGGCAACATGCAGGGGGTTCGTATCTGTTTTCTCTGAAATATCCCCTTTGACCTGATGATTGCTTCATGAAATATATTAACTGTGAGCATTGATTTTGATTTTTGCAGGTTTGTATGTTTGGCAGATAAACTGAAGGTGTACTCCAATCAAGAAAAAACAAGGTATGTTCTCAATTCTAGCTTGATTGCATTTTTTTTGAAGCTGTATTATAATATTTGCATGTGTTTTAGGAATGTAACTGAATACGAATACATTATTTGGAATGAACAGATAATGCGTTCTATACAGATATGAATCGCAGGTGCACTTTAAGAAAACATTTTTACATCTGGTTGAAGACTAGAGGTGTGTATAGAGACTGGGATTGTTTGAGATGTAGCTAAAAAATTCATGGATGATTTTTACTTGCATGTGCACGAGCGATTGGTCAGATATGAAGTTGTGGGCCAAACAAAGACCATGTACAGGGTCACAGGGGTTTAAATTTGGCTGGTTTGTTTATATTTCAGGAACCAAGTAACTTTGTTATAAAATATCATGGACAGGTACAAACAAAAATATTAACGGTGTGAACTAGAGTGAAGTAGCCAAGGTTGAGGAACTCTCAGAGCCAGGGGCACAGTGGTAGGTTATTTTTTATTTTTTTTTTAAGGAAGAAACTTTTTCTGGATTGGGCCAAAACTTGATTCAAGTTTATAGTTTAGTTCGGGGGTGGGGGGGGGAGCTACAAAAGTAATCAGTCCCTCCAGGATTTTGTGATTTCGCAATTGCAAGGATTAATGCAAAATCAAGTAAACACTGCAATATTCGGAGGAGCTTGCGATTATTATTATTATTATTATTTTTTTAATTGCCTTCGATTTTCCACAGATTTGGGCTAAGACACATCATGTGACGTCATCACAACACGCATTCAGCTAAAGCCCTCTTCGATTCACATGCGTCGAACTTGAGTACAGCTAAAAAGTCTCTAAAAAGCAAAACAATTTGGTTTAGTTGCAATTTTGCCAATTCAAGTATTTTTCTGCTAAAAAAACAAGTAAAGCACAAAAACTCCACAAGTTGTATGACAAATTTTGGAGAGAAAAAAGCTACAGCAAAATCAAGCATTTATGGCTTCCACAATCACAAAAAAACTCCACGAAATCCTGTACAGACTGGGTAATGTAGCTAACCATTTAATAGAGGTTTGTCTTACTCAAAATCTTTTATGTAAGTATCTGTTTGAAATCCGATCCAGTTCGCCAGTGATATCACTGTAAACATGTGGGTGTGTATCTTGCACTTTTCTTTTCGGCTACGTAAACTTTGTAACACGTTTATACTCGTAACTGGTGAGTCAGATTTCAGACGCTGATTACAAAATGTTTCAGTCATTGCGACATCTCATCCCCTGCAGGACTTTTCTCGGTATGGAAATCTCTACAGGTCACACGCAGCTTCTCGAGGTTGTGAAAAGTGTGGACGAAGTCATGGAAGAGTTCAACCTAAGCACTTTCTATGAGGTCTGCAGATTTCATAACAAAACTGAGTCAGATGTTACTTAACCACTGCTTTCTGTTGCTCACTGATTATTTGTCTTCTAGGATCCTTCGTTTCACTTGACTCTGGCCTGGTGTGTTGGTGACGTGACTGAGAAACTGCAGCATGCGTGTTTATCAGAGTTGCAGGTACAGTGCTGAGTATAGATTCATTAGTGATGGAGACATTTAAACAGAGAGCTTTACTGAACATCTAATTCTTTAACATGATATTATGAGAAACTGAAATGTGAAATATAGGAATGAGTAACTTTAAATTTGAATAAAGCCTGTAATTCAAAAGACGCAGTAGTAGAGAAAGCAAACATTTGACTCAAAGTTCCAGAATGCAATGCAGGAATACCACACTTGTTTTCAGAGTTCCAGCAAAGACTAAAGGACTAAAGCACCACTGCATCGCTCTCTTCACTTTAGATATGAAGCGAGGGCTAAATCCCACTAAATACCAACGAGGGTGGCATTGTGCATAATGTAAGAAACTAGACCTACATATGAAAATGGAAAAACATGCCGATGAAAGACGTTTAA